>NW_007578099.1:0-92342 GCF_000690725.1 Stegastes partitus | reverse complement strand
ATTAATTGTGTTATTTTTTTAAAGACAACATTCCCTTTTAACTTGCTGTCAGGCTTTGGGGTTCAAAGGGTTAAACTGAGCACATCTAAATAAATAAATTACATTCTTGTGTCACTCATGTGCAGTGTTCCCAAAGAGCACACATCCAGATTTCTTACTTGTGTAGATGCATTGCTTTCAATAATTCTTTGAGTGTCTTGATGTATAGGTGGACATGGCTTGACCTGTAGCCCACACACCCTGCACAGAATCAGTCATCCAGTGCTGGTAAGTGGGATGTGTAAAAACAGATCTGAGAAGCGTAGCATAAGGTCTGAATCCTCACTTCACTGAGTTCACAGTTATCTCCAATGTGAACAACGGTGCCACATGGATGCATGATAAAACTGAAGAGATAGTTAAAGTATCTGATATAAGGTGATCAAAACAGTTTAAATAAAACAGAACCATGAAACCATCTGTTTTCATCTATTC
Organism: Stegastes partitus; assembly: GCF_000690725.1. Lineage (NCBI taxonomy): Eukaryota > Metazoa > Chordata > Actinopteri > Pomacentridae > Stegastes > Stegastes partitus. The sequence goes on along the minus strand of NW_007578099.1, from coordinate 91,868 downwards.
ATTTCTATTATCCTTTTAAACATACCTTTAAAAATAAGCGGCTCATATCGTAAGCAGTGTAGGTGACAAACCACAAACATCTAAACAAAGTCTTGCTGGTATATACTAAAAGTAGCTGAACTGGTGGTTTGTGTGGTTGTCTACCTTTGTGACATTTCACAGCCAACCTCCTTTGACTGAACAAGATGAGAGAGTGGAACATTTTTCTTCCTCTTAACCTGCATTATTATTCATCCATTGACACAGATGGGCTCGATCACCAGCCTGCCAGCTTCCGCAAATCTGTGGACACGAGGATTTGGAATTAACAGAACTGTACCGCAAGGGCATCCAAATGAGTGGTTGCTGAACCTGACAGATTGAATGCCAAACTTAGAGGAACCATGTAACATGTGCGAATATTCTTGTTACATATTTTAACAATGGCTTATTGCACCAGTCTTTGCATTGATTGCAACTGATTGTGCCTGTACGTCCGGGTTATGTTCTGGTTTTGAAATATCTTTCTCGTGCCTGCAAATATGACTTTTTTTTTTTTTGCCACATATGCATCTCAAGCCACTTTGAATAAGAGGCAATTGAAGTGCAGAATGTAGAAAACACACTGGATTCATCCTTAAATGTCGAGAAGACTTTGTGAGTGCAGAAATCAGTAAAGACAGATTTCTGTGGAGCTGTGGAGGAGCCTAACATATGCCTGCTGCACCAACAGATGATCAGAAGCCTGTTTAATTTTAGAATAAGAGAGCTGAAAATCCAAGTTTAACTGGGGTCCGTGTAGACATTTTACCCCAAATATAACCAAAACCAGGATATGACTTAAAAACCAGGCCATGCAAACGTAATCCCTGTTGACTTCTTGCTCCTGTAAGATCTCAACTGTCTCAGAAAAGCTCATATAAAGTGTGTTATTCCAGGTTTAGCAAGTTCAGCAACTCACAGGCTTGCTTCAATTTTCTGAGGTCATCAGGAAAAAGTAAAATAAATCAACACCATCTGGCTCCTGAGGTAAAGGCGTTAGACTGATAATGGAATTTTTCTTCACACTTACTGGTTAGTCTCACTTTGAGTCACTGCCGCTGGCGTATTTTTGTCCTTGCAGCTTGTGATTGACTTTACAGGTGTATAAAGAGATCTGTGAGACGCAGCACATGTGTTGCTTTTGGCATTTGGCTGCTGAGTTAATGCTTCGTTTTAATTAGACATATGTCATGTTTCTAAGTTTCCATGGTGATACTGACATGATAGTACAATAACCTGAATGATTTCATCATCACCACATACTCATTCCTGACACAGGATTTATTTTCTCTTGAGCTCTTATGAATTCCTTAAATGAGACGATAACTTAAGAGCGCATCCACGATAGGACCAGGCGGGGGTGGCACAAGCCATCTCACCGATTTCAATGAAACTTTGCCAGTTTAAAGGGGTCCACCCAAAACTACTTCAGTCTAAGTTTAAGGAAATTTGGTCAAACTGGGGGGATTTCACCATCTCTCCTTGTTTTTTTTTGCAAAAATGACCAAAAATCGCCTAAAAAATGGTCAGAAGTATAAAGTTCTACTGCTGTAAGAATTCAACCAAATCTTTTCATATTTTCAGTGAATGTTATCCAACCCAAGGACAATCTATTGTCCACGTTTCGTTCTCCTACGACGAGTTTCATCACACAAATCATGTCAGCCAAGAACGCCTCTCTCACCCAACACTGAAAACTGTTAAAATACCCAAAGTTTAGGCCAAAATATCTCCAGTGCCCGAGCATGCTTCAAAAAGCTGAGCATACCGTCTAAAAGGTGGGACTTCATACTAACATTATCTGCAATAAAATCTTTGGGCACTCACTGAATTATTTTACAGGAGGACTGCAAACTTATCTCCCACCGCAGGTTACCTGCTTCAGTTTTTTTTCATTATAACGCGTTGATTCTGTAATTATGGCACAGCAACAGACAGAAAATGCTTACACACCATAAACTTTAATGAAATAGAACCAATTATATTTAATTGCTTAAATAAAAACAAATACTTTGCCCACCACAAGGTACCCGTGTACATTTTTTTTTCATTATAACGCGCCAATTCGGTAATAATGACACAGCAACAGACAGAAAATGCTGCAAAATGGTTACACACCATAAACTTTAATGAAATAGAACCATTTTGAAAGCTTTTGTTTCACCTTAGCCATAAAAATAAGAATCGGCAGCTTAAAAATGACCTCTGTTATTGTATAAGTGAACTATGTGACGGGACTCACTCTTCGCTAAGTCAAACCAGGAGTAGACTTAGACTGAAGTAGTTTTGGGTGGACCCCTTTAAACTGGCCAAGTTTCATTGAAATCGGTGAGATGGCTTGTGCCACCCCCGCCTGGTCCTATCGTGGATGCACTCTTAAATGTTGCTTTGTTAGACTTTATATGATTCCGATTACATTGTCATAACAAGGAACAATCATGTTTCCTTTAAAAAGGGAGAAAATACACAGTTTTCAAGTATGTTGATATTTGATTTTGTTATATATGGGGTATTTTGGACCCCAGGTCATTTGGTTTAGGTGACAGGTATTGTTTTTTTTTATTTTTGAAGATTTATTTATTTATTTTTAAATAAAAAAGAGGGACATTTGTCATGCATTTGGAACCAAAATACGTCAACTTATCAGAAAATTTATTTAACATGGTATAATAATCTGTAATGAATCTTGGGGTCCAATGGACCCTGAAAGACCTTCTACATATGGCAACATGAAAGTCCTGAATAGAGTTAAACACCCTCTCCGTCAGAGATACATCATCTTTCTGTAACTCAGAGTTCTCACACAAACACACACACACATGTGAGATCACTGACATATTACAAATATCATAGAAATAACAGGCTTTTGACAGAACAACAAACATTAAGTAAACAAAATTATCAGTATCTTAAATGTGATTAAATGACTTTTCAGGCTAATTACATTGAAAATGACTTGATATCTAAATTAAAATGTACTCTAAACATATTCCATTGTATTGAAAGAACAGGTTCACAGGCCTGGCGTGTGCTCCCTTGATGTTTTTCTAGTCTAAAAAAAGTTTGTGGTTTTCTGCAAAAGCACACATCCTGTAACAGCTTTCTGAAAAACACAAAACACAGTTGATGCTCTTGAGTAGCGTCCTACTGTGCAAGTGCAAACATGCAACAGACTCTGTAGTCTTGTTTATCCGAGAAACAACGTAGTAAGAATTATTATTACTGTATAGTACGGACTGGTCTTGGTTAAAGCTTCATTGCCATGGCAGACTGTCACAATGCGACAAAATCAACAAGTAAGTCTTGAATGAGCATACAGAAAACAAATGTTTGTGGTGAAATGGCGTAGGGTCAGAGTGAAAATTAAATTTAAAGACAATTTGCATTTAAAATGTCAGTTTAAAGATATCATCATATCAAGGTATTCATGGCTAGAAAGTAAAACATCACACCAACACTGGCATCTTTTAGGTGTGTATGAGTTAAAGTGTTACGTTGCAAAAATATTGTTTTCTATGTTAGATTTGTATTAAAATAACACTGGGGAATCAGTTTTACTTTCTGGACTGTAGAAAAGGGGTCAAGCGCCAGTCAGCCAACATACAGTGACATTAAATGCGGATTATTGCAGTTGCTGAAAGAACACACTGGATGGGTGTTTACAACCTGCAGCACCAACAGTTTAGTACATTAGTGTGGCGGCAATACCGATCTATGGGTCAGATATGTAAATGACAACGAAGAACTTGCATGTTTTTCATAACTGATTCTGAAAAGAAAGAGACATTTATAAATATGAATAAGAAACTTAAAGTTAAATGTGGATTCTATATCATTTTGATTAGAAATTTACCACTCATTTAGTTTTTCGTCTTTGCAAACTCTTGATTTGCCACAACAGGAAAAGCTGCACATGCAGTAACACATCAGAAACTAGCACCTGCCAGTGATTTACTCTAGAGCAAACTTTAGACCAGTATTTTTTCTATTAACATTGGATTGGATTACTATATGTATTTAAAAGGGGTTTTATCGTTTGACTCAACACTTCCACACGGCTCTGTCCCTATTTTACCGTCTTTCAGCTCATTGTTTGGTTTTTAAAATGCCAGCTTTACTATTCTGACACTGACTGTACTTCAGTGTTCACTCCCACCGACTTCTATGGCATCGATTATTAATGTGGCAGCAGTTTTTTTTGAGGAAAAACTGCAAAATGGAGTTTACGCTGTTCGGCATGAAGTAGCATACAAAGTCTGTGAGTAGCTAATGAATGTTGTGGCACATTTGGCAGCAAAAGAGCCAAATGTTTCTCTCAGAAGATGGTGGAGAGAAACACTTAAAAGCCTTAAAGAAAGTGAATATTGGCCTTTAATCCAGACCAGGAACTGAATGATATTTCTCTATGCCTGCTGAATGTGTAAATAGACAAAAGGTTTCCTAAAACATTTGCCAGCTTTATGTGAAGATCAATATTGCCACCTGAATTTTTTTTTTTTAAAATGCTTTAAATGAATGATGATCATAAAAATCCAAGAAGAAAAATGCAAAAACTGTGGAATGGATTCAGTGGCTTAATCCATGTGTGCTCACTGAACTCACTGAAAAGAGCTTTGCATAAAGGTACAGTCTCTTTAATTCATCGCATATTTTGGTGGTCCAATTAAATACAAATTAGCATTAGGTGATCTCTGATTTATTTATTCAGCTACAGCCATGTTGTTCTGTAACCACCGTCACTTAGAGCTGTTAAACCTTCACTTTTAATGTCTGACGTCAATCCCCAGACCACTTCATAATTACCCACCACAATGAGTACTAGGATGCTGCCATGGTAACGTGATCAGAACAGGGTCAGAAAGTCTGATGAAACTGCAGCTGAATGAAAGGAGTCAGCGTAAAACACTCAGGGGCATCTTTAAGTAATACTAAGTGGGTTAATTAGGTTGGTGCAGTTTTGCTCAAAGGCAACATGCAACATTGTGTACAGACTGTGTTTTACACCGTAATGAGGTAAAACGCCACCACAACATGAACAATAATATTCAATTTATATTATTTCTTCACATCTATCTATACATAACATATACATTCATATTCACAAGTGTATGCATAGATGGACAGAGGCCCATCAGATATTCTCAAGACATCATTTTGTATTGTGAATTTGTCCAAGCTGTTTGGTTTGCAAAATGTCAGCAACTTTCGCAGCCACATTTCTCAAACCTCTGGGAAATGTGAAGACTGAAGTACAATGATAAAATGCCTGATGGGTCTGTTGCTTTAGAAAACATTGGATCTCTGCACAATTGTGGATCTAATCATATGTCAGATGATCAAAGATATAAAATAAATCCTGTCTAACTAAATTCAACTGAAATTTATGTGAAATGCTGCTCACTACAGTTAGCCCTGTAAAGCCTGAACCATGAAATAATTGTGGAAAATTAAAATTTTTTGAAAATGAAGTGTTTATTGAACCTTCTGACAAAAAAAAAAAAAAAATCATTTATGCGTTTTAATTTGTAGCATTTTTGCTACATCTGGAATTTTTGGTATGAATTATAATCTGTGGTGGATTATGTGTGCTCTGAATGTGTCTGAATGTATACATTAAGGTTTTCAGGCAAAAAAAATATCACACTGATGATGTCTCAAAAACTCATGTATCAAGTATGATGTGCTTGATGTTACAGGATGCATATGTTCAGCAGGGTCTAAAACTTACACTTTCAAACTCTGGCACTAAAACACTGGGGAAAACTCTACCCTTCAAGTGCTATTTAACTTCACCGCTTCCCTCAACATGAAAGACAAAGTGTATAACTCTTCCGAAAGCTGACCGATGTCACGACAGAACAGGAGTGAACTTTCCTCCGACTCTAACAGTCACCTGCAGATAATTATTGTATCATGTTGTCACCTTATATGTATCGTGTGAAGTCGTGGCACAGCAAAGCAAACAGTGTATTGATTGAATATTTATATTCAAAGTGATAAGGCTTCACTTCGTTGCTATAGTCTAACACAGTAAATGACACAAAGCTTTGCAAAAGGCTCTTGAGGTAGGAAATGCATCCAACGTGCTTTGCTGAGTTTGTGCTCTTGCAACAAAAACCTGCTGTCTGGTGCACTCGCACAGGTCACATATCCATGTCTGCAAGAGTGTCAGTAAAACCACATCTTCTGCTGCTGATGACTGAGCAGAGCAGGTGAAAATCTTGTGCTTAATGACACGGATGCTGCGCTTGTTTCCACAGTTTAGTTTATTGCCTTGTTTTTTCTAGCAGGGATTGTGCAATTCACTGGCTAGAAGTGTCAGATTAAAGCAAGTTTAGTGCTAGAGTACACTTTTCGGTCAAGTTAATGTCACCATTCCTGTGTAGCACATGCAAGAATACATGTTAAATTCTTATTCTTATTTTATGCATTTAATGTCACAGTGTATATAGTGTGCACTCTAAATAACATGCCATCATCCTTAGTTCCTAAAAAAAACTTGTTTGTCCTATATTGGGTGCCGGTGCTGCAGTGTTTAGTACTGTTGGGGTTATTTTCTCTGTCACGTTTGTGTGTTGTCTGCATTTCTAAATGGGATTTAAAAAAAAAAAATCCCGTCAAATACAAGTGGTTAGATTAATGACAACTCTAAATTGAGCATAGGTGTAAAAAGGAAGACAGTCTTTCAACGGTGGAGTATATGATGATAGATTACTGAGTTTATGTTAGTCAGTTATTATTTTTGTAAAATTAAAGACATGAAAAGGATGTGACAGAATTTTAGTTTGCTTTTTTTGTGCACATAATTGTTTTAGCCTCTCTTGTAAAACACTAAAAGTAAATTTAGCAACATTTAATTCTTTGTAATGTTCTATAATGAATATTGTTTCTCCAGATTGGACCTTTCGCTGTTGGCCTTACATCGAGTGGATCTTCTGGTTTATCACTGCAACGCTGCTCCTGTCACTATGTTTGAATATTTTTTGCTGTGTATTAAAATATCGCTCAGGTAATGGCATTATTTGCTCACAAACATCTAGTGAAAGCAAATTTAGTACAAGACATTTACTATCTTTTATGCTGTAACAGGAAAAGGGACATGTCGACCACTGAGAAGACGGAGGTATGTATCAAATATATTTACTGTTCAAGAGAAAAGACAAAATTACTTCCTCTTAAATTACCTCCATCTTTAGAACTCACAAGCAGTTTTCCTTTGTGTGTGTCAAATTTAAGGCGGAGCTCAAGACAGATGGAAGATAATCCTATTTATGGCAACATAAACTACATGCAAACCAGTAAGTGCATTGTGTGTGTCTTTGTGTGTGCATGAGCTTTTGTATATTTGCATCAGCTTACAGTATGATGTTGTTGTGCACAGGCGTAGCTGTGTTTGAGGAAGCTGAACCTGCTCAATCGACGTCATTAAGAGCTCAACAGAGAGTCAGTTCTGACTCACAGGTACAGTTTCTCAATTTCTTTAGAAGGATCAAGGTCTTATCTGTGCCTCCACATCATTCTTTGTGTCTTCTATTCATTCACGCACATCAGTAAATCTTCACAGCAACATTTAAAAAATAAAATAAAATAAAATAAAGCAAAACTGTAGCAGTAACACAAAAAGGGCCTCTAGGATTATTTAACTCGAGCTACTAACCTGTCTCCAATGTTGTGTGAATTTGTTTTCTGTTTCTGCTTCTAGCCCAAAAATCAGGACTGCTATGCCAACCTGACCCTAAAGGCTCCCAGGGTGCAGTCGGGCCGCAGCTCCCCACAGATACAGTACTCAGATGTGATGCACTTAGAGGAGCCAACGGAGGAGTCAGAGAAGGAAGATGATGGTAACACCGACGCCGTTTCCACTTTGTCTGACCTGTATGCTTCTGTGCAAACTCAGCGAACCAAAACCATCGACACTGACACCGGAGAGGACTACGCCAACCATCTCTGATGCCGAGATGACATAAACAGTCTTTCCGAGGCTTGACCTGCCACCACATGAGGGCACTGTGTGTCATTATATGAAACATGACAACCCTTCTGTGTAGGATGGAGAACAGTTTCTATGTAAATGTGTTAGTTTTAATAGGAAGAGTGTTTTTTTTTTTTAAATTTCAATGCAGGTTTCTTGGCCTTTCTTTTTTATGTTGTACTTGAATGATACACAGATTCTTTAAAAAATGAGGTATTTCCTTGCTTGTTCCATATATTCAATATGTTTATCATTTGTTCTGTGCAAAATCACACTGGGAGGAATTTATGACGTTGTATTTACTCAAATAATATGCATGGATCATTAGTTATTAATAATTTTACTTTTTGTCATAATTTGTGTCTGATATGTTTTTTCCAAGAGTGAAACTTCATTATATCTTCGCCTGCTCTCCCATTAAAGAATCCTAAATCCACACATATATGTTCTTTTGTTTCAAAAGTCCAAACATATGGCCCTTTGAGGCTCCAGAAGCAGTTGTAGGAAACAAAGTGTGTCGATGTCGATTGGAGCTGAAGACTGCAGTTTTGACAATGAAAACATTTAGTAGTTGTGGACACTTCTGTTGCCTGCTCCTGATCTCTGCTTGACTCGACTAGCTGAAGAATACATTAACTGCTGCGAGCACGATACTCCTTGATCACCGACTGGGAGAGTACCTGATGTAGATGACAAAGTTTGACCAAAATGAAAAAAGAAAAAAAAAGAAAAGAATGAGTGGATTCAAAAAAGATGATATTGCTGGTTCTGATGGATTGATCTTAAAACAAGGCAGTAAATGTTTTCCACATAAAGGTGAAGTAACAACATGTTGAGCTCATTTTGTGTGTGTGTGTGTGTGTGTGTGTGTGTGTGTGTGTGTGTGTGTGGAATAGGGCTTTAAAAGATATCTTACGTGTCCATAGATGCTCGATCAGTGAAAATCTGCTGACAATCTGTTAGTAGTGCAATAAACTCCATTTACTTCTGATGTGTTGACATTTGAACTTGTTAAATCACACGTGTACGGTTTTAGTGGGTGGAAAATAAGGTACACTTATTTCCACACCAAAGCAAGTGATTGCATTAATTAAAATTATTAAAACCAAACTTTGAATTATTTGTCCAGCGATATAATCTCAGAGTCAGCATAATAATTCTAATAAATTGTTTACTCCTGGTGATCAGTCAAGAGTGTTTTATAAAGTTAAGGGAATTAACTTAGAGCTCAGGTAACTAAAGATCAGATACGTAAAGTGACTGGATGTAAGCTATAGAAAACACAGGAAACAACTGTATACACACACACACAACATTTATTACTAACTAAACAAACAAACAAATAACAACAACAACAAACATAAAATATAAAATACAAACAATGATGGAAATGCTGGTTGAGAATATGAGTGTGAAAACCTAATGTGGAACAGAGTGGTGGCTTGGAGACTTATAAGTCTTTTCACCTGAAGCAGCAGATAATCTGTTAAATTTGGAATATTGGTCAGAAGGCCAATTGTAATCATAAAACACCCGTTTAGGGACAGAAGCTTGATACTTGCAGTTTCCAGGGTGCAGCAGCGTCTGGGAGACGAGGCCTTTAGCTTGAATTGGACCAAAGTGGGCAGCTCTACGGCAGTTAGAGAATGCCCCAAAGTGAGCATCTCTCCTGCAGTTAAAAGAAGCCTAGAGAAAGCCACTGCTTTTCGGGTGAAGGGGCTTTTTAATAGTAACACTACTGACCAATCACAGTGAGCTCCGCTCCCAGAGGGGCTGTTAGATATGACGTCCCAGTATCACCGGGAGGTCGTGAGGTGGTCATGAGGTGGTCAGAGTTTTGCTCTGAAAGTAACAATGTTCCTTCAGGACTATATGTATTTGTACTGATACAAAGTTAAGCTTGTTGGAAATGAATGTGTCACACGTAGAGCTTCACGGGGAGTGTAAACATGGCTTAGCTATCTTGTACGATTACAGAAATAACACAATGCTTGGGATATGGTTATATAACAAGCTGATAAATTAAAGAAGGACTTATCCAACTGTAATTAAGCTTTGGAGTATTTATCAGGACATGATATACCATAAAATTTAACAATTAAACTTAACACAAGACGATAAGGCACATCCTCTTAGTACTGTGTCCTCACTGTTCATTCATAAGTTCAGTTGTTAAGTTCAGTTGTTGCATACCACAGGAAATGAGGGGTCAGCAGAGCAATACGTTAAGGCCGGGCCATTTGGGCCATCTGTTAAGGTCTGCGTGGTTGAATGTTTTTCTTTGTCTTTCCCCCAAAAGCTTCTTTATGTTAGATCCTCTGAAGCTCTGATAGGTGTGATAAGGAATCTCCTAAGTGGGCTCTGCTTGTCGTGGCTTTGGCTTCTCCGAGTCTGCAGAGCTGATTTACATGACCCTGTGACCTGCAGGATAGTTCTGTCTTTTTTATGGCATGTGACTTGGGTGCTGGAAAGTTCAAATGAAGTTTTTTGAATCCTTTTGGGCATCTGTGTCTGTCCATATCCTACACATGTGACCAACAATTTGTAACTTTTTACTTAGTGAAAAGTAAACTTTCTTAGAAATATACATTTTTCTCCTTTGCTACAGTTGTAAATTCTGCAAAACTTCATTAACCATAGACAGATTACTCACGTTGTTGACCTGTACTTATGACACAACCTTATTTATGGTCTCAGTGTAAAGAGTAATAAATGTGACAGATAAGAAGTGCTTATTATGAATAATGATAGTCTTAGTACAGCTGTAAAATGATCATCCAACACAACAAGAAATACATTGTACACTGACAATAATCAGCTGTGTACAATCAGGTTTTCTCCCTGCTCTCTGTATTGTGTGAGAAGTTAAGAAGAACGGACAGAAATACCACTGCTACTTATGACATATGAAGACTGATAATGCCACTTTAGTTAAGGCATTCAAACGTAATCATTACGATAGTCAAACTGTTACTTGGATAGAATTTTGAGAATATTTTAACATGTATTTTTAGACAATCTCAGCCACTTTGTTGGTGTGTTCCCACTTGTATGCTACTTTTAATTCACCAGAACTCACAGTCCACCAGGTTTATTTACCATCTAGAGCTGCTTCTGCTAACTCTAAAACATCTTAGCCTAAAGCAAACTCACCAAATTATTTGCAGTTTGTTGCAACAGTGAACATCAAAGTCTTCATGCACTCCCAGCATCTGAGGAGCTGAATATTCTGCAAATTACTTTTATTTTTGACAGCAATGCCGCTGCAAGAATCAGAAAATCCTTTGTTTAAGTGTTTTGTGTGGCTAATATGGCTACAGACCAGAGTTCTGTCAAGAACTGTAAAGCTGAGGGACATTCAGAGATGGTGGAAACTTATAGACTGATTTGAAACCTATAAAGAGATATTGGATTGGTTGCTGCATTTTCATGTTGCCTGTACATATTTTTCTCTTTCCATTGTTGACAATGTGTAAGTATGAAATAGAAACTGAAATGCAACCCGCTAGGACCAAATATTAACTGGCATTTACCTCATAGCGATTATCCTAAGCAGCTGCTTTGCACCGTTAAACTACTGATTTAATAATGTTGTCTGACAAATAGTTTCTTTTTCAATGTCAAATGATCTCTCCAGGAGAAAGTTAGATGTAATTCCTGGTCTCACACTGATTCATGTCTGTATCGGCTGCTGTGCGATCAACTGTTTTGCTCCATGTAGTCAATTACAGACACAGATAGTCTTCTTCCTGAAGCAGACACTGGCAGCAGGAGCTCAGCTACATTTTAAACTACAAACACTGAAACAGCTTGTTTAGAACTGTCATGGTAAAATGAATGATTCTTGCAGTATTTTTTTGCAGAAAATTGAAATATGATACATTCTGAGAACATACAAGACTTCCTTTAATGTGCTGGAAAGGAGCACAATATGGAACATTTAAATATCATCCATCCATCTATTATCTACACACAGCTTAGTCCTCACTAGGGTCATGGGGGGCTGGAGTCTATCCCAGCTGACTTAGGGTGAAGGCAGGGGACACCCTGGACAGGTCACCAGTCTATCACAGGGCTACACTTAGAGACAGACAACCAGACACACTCACATTCACACCTACGGACAATTTAGAATCACCAATTAACCTCAACATGTTTCTGGACTGTGTGGGAGGAAGCCGGAGAACCCGGAGAGAATCCACGCTGCACGGGAAGAACATGCAAACTCCACACAGAAAGATCCCGGGTGTCCTAACTAGGACTTGAACCGGGTACTTCTAGTTGTGAGCCACCTTGCAGCCCCCTTTAACACCAGTATGTCAGTATTATCACAAAACTTGTCTTGAATGCCTCAAAAACTGGAATGATACTGTTTTCCAATGCCAGGAAGAGAGCAGATTCTCTTCCTATCATTAAAACCCTGCAGGGTGGTCGGATTGAACTAGTGACACAATACAAGTGTTTAGGTATTTTAATTGATGAACGTTTAACTTTGGGACCTCATGTTGAGGTCCTTCTTGTAAAGAAGCTTAAGCTAAAGCTAGGTTTCTATTTTAAAAATAAGTCCTGTTTTTCTTATGCTGCTAGGAAAAACCTGGTTGAGGCTACGTTCTTCACTGTACTTGACTATGGTGATCTGCTAAATGTGCATGCCCCTGCTTAATGCTTGCATTGCCTGCACACTGTGTACCATGACTCTTTGAAGGTTTGTCACAGGCTGCAAAGTTCTCACTCACCGTTGCACCCTATATGTCAGAGTTCAGTGGTCCTCCCTGACCATGCACAGACTCACACATTGGTATAATTTTATTTATAAATCCGTCCTTGGTCTGCTCCCCTCTTACCTTTGTGGGTATGTTTTATTTAAAACCAGTAATTATTATCTGTGCTCAAATGGCATCCTTTTGTTGACTGTCCCTAAGGTTCACACTGAACTTGGCAAACAGGCTTTTATGTTGTCTGCCCCTGCAGCCTGGAATCACTTGCAGGCTGAACTACAGCTACAAGAGCTGATCCCGATTAGGGATTTTAAAAATGTGGTGAAGGGCATCGAGGCAGATTCCACTGGAGTATGTAACTGCTTTCCTTCTTAGCCGATTAGGATCCCTCCTGTTTAGGCCTTCCTTTGCGAGTTGTTACTGTATGTTTGATAATGTATGTGCGTTAAATATTTGATGTATGCAACTGTACAATTGCAATCTCAGTGGGACTCACCTGGTTAAATAAAGGGTAAATTCCAAAAAAAAAAAGAAAGAAAAAGTGAGCTTGTCAACCGATTGATGTTGGCATTTAACTCAAAGCACTCAAAGTTCAACATACAGAGTTCTAAAAAAAAAAAAGAGAGAGAGAAACAATGTAAAGAAAGTTGAGTAGAATGAATAGAATCTGCACTGAAATCTTTGCCCAGAGGTCATGATGTCCCTTCACTTGTCATATAAGCCCCTCTTTTTATTAGACATAAAGATTTGGAGTATCCATGTAGACGCTAGTATGGTGTTCTTGAAAAAGCTAAAACAGAAAAATGTCCACATACACTTGAGCACATGGCATGAAGAGAATGAATCCTCTCACCATCAAAGCAGACATCAGCACGTTGAGTATGATAAATTGCAGTTTACACAGAAACTTTGCAGAACATTGCTTTCAAAATGCCAATGATTAGATAAGACACTTTGTTCACCCTATCAGTTAATAAAAGACACTGATGATATAGTTAACCTTTGTAACTATAGCAAGCACTTAAATGCAAGCAATCACAGCAGAATGAGCCAACTCCCCCTGATAATTTGTAATCTTTTTTTAACAGCGTGAAAATGTAAGAAATCTTTTTTTATTGACTCGGTTTTATCATTTTACCCAATAATCTGTTGTTAAGCAAGGTAATAAATCAACCTGAATACAGATGACTGTGTGTTAACTTTGCTCTAAAGTTGTGTAAATTAATAAACATGCTAATTAAAGAATCCCATACAGAAGAGGCTGCATCGCTTTGATGTTGTTGATAAGACTTTTGGCAATGGGCAGATGTTTACTGGTTAACAGGTTTACTGCAGATTGAAGATGACAGAGCTGGGTATCACTTCCCGTACGCCAATCAGACTGTTTCTGTTGCATCACACATCAAAACCGTCCAACATTACAAATATTTGGTCATATTCTTCATGCTTTTGACTTGTTAACTCTCTGATATAGCCTGATTATTATTCTTTATTCCAGTACTTGTGTATCTTTTGGTGTATTTTTATTATTATACTTCATTCCTTAATATGTTTGCACCATATTTGCTCACTGTGGAATTAATAAAGGGTTATCTGATCTTATCTTATGATTCATAGTCATTTCATAATATTCTGCAGGTCACCTTGATCTAAGGTCTGCAACATCCAGACAAAAGTGATCTCTGTCAATCTTAGTGCCATAAAAGAGAATGACCTGTCTAAGTGTTTTTGTCTTTTTTTTTTTGACATAAAAAGGTTGAAATGGCACATAAGCTATACAAATTGAGAGGAAGCAATCAACCCCTGACATAGACCACTGAAGACACATAAACTGGCATACCTGATGTGTTTTGCACCCTGTCAAATATAATGACAACAATAGTTTCAAAAGACCAGATAATTTTTGTATAAATGTGTTATAGTATTTATAAATGCCCACTAAATTGTGGAACAACAAAGGAGTTTATGAAGTTGGCTTACATGATGAGAAGGAATTGCCTTTGTACTGACTTGAATTCAGTATAATGATTGCAAGCCTACACTGCTGTCTTTGTGAATATTGTTTAATCAGTGCAGTGATCACTACTGACTGTAAAAAGTGTCCGATTCACCAGATAGTGCTGCTGTATCCTTGAGATTACTAAAAAGCATGATGCCACTGAAGATGCCATGTTTATCTTTTATTCTGCTTCCATTTTTCCAACATTATACTCAAAGTTTTTTATTGGCTTATTTGAATGTGAATGATTAATGCGTGCAAAGCCCAATAATGAAATATGCAACACATAGGAGATGATGTATGGTCAACATGCACTGGCTAACTGCAAACAGCTTTTTATACCATAAAAAGGAGGCACTGAGTTAGTATTAATCTAAAATAAAACAAATGAAAAAATATGAAGCTGTGGATTGTTTTTAATCAATAATCAGAGAATATGAGCTAAATATGTTCCATAAAAAGTGTGTTACAGAGAACGTTATAAGAAATGAACATGATGCATTGGTCTCTTCCTAAAATTCTTTATTTCAGATGCAATGTATGAAATATGACATATTACAAACTGCCATATTACAGACTTTTATTTGTCTATTTTACATAAAAACAAAACACAAACAGTGTAAACAGCATTTGTTTAGTGTCCCCAGATATTTATTATCTCTTCATAATGATCACTCTCCCTGTGCCACAAACATAGCAACACTTAGGTGAAAATATCAACATGTTTAAATATTGGAATGAAATGAAATGAAAAATACTTTATTTATCCCAGAAGGGAAAGGAAAATTTGTGATGTTAATAATTTAAAAATGTGTAAATCTTATATACATCAAAACTGACTCACTAAAATGCTTCAAAACCTCAGACTTTAGCATCACAAGTCATTTGTCCCTTTTCATCAGGGTTCACAGGGGTCTTCAGCACTTCTGCGCTGTCAAAGTCAGAGGGCATATCAAAGAAAACCTCATCATCAAAACAGTCCTCGTCAGACGGCGATGCCATGAAAGACATGTTCATGATGAATCCAGTGAGTACCCCACCGGCTGCAGATGCTGCAATTGTGGAGAAGATCGCTGCAACCTGGTAAAGAGCTTGTTCCTGTGCAGTACGGCCCAAGCCGGGTTTCAGGCCAGGTATCAGCTGCTGCAGCTCCAACAGCTTCGGATCTCCCTCAGGCGGAGCTCGATGGGAAAAGATCTGATACATACTGGGCCCGTAGGTTTCCTCGGTGGCTAGGAGGATGGCACAGATCCCTGCTGTGGATGATATGAGGCCAGTGAGCCCGTGGAGATTGTGAATGCCACACTGGTCCTGGATCCTCATGCGTCGGGCCAAAAAGGGGGTCAGGTATCTGTAACCAAAGAAGCAGGCGGTGCAGCCCATGACGCCCAAAGCGTATGCAGCTACAGGAGAAATCATCATGTCCACAGAAGCACCGACAGTCACACCGCCTGCCAGAGTCACATTCTGAATATCAGCCATTGTGAACTTCCCTCTCTTATTGAATACTGCAGAGAGAGCAAAGGCGGTGATAGTGGATGAGCTCAGACCTATAAAAGTGTGGAGCACGGCTCTGTGTTGATCGTCACCTTTAATTGTGAGAGCGGAGTTGAATGAGGGCCAGAAAACCCAGAGGAAAAGAGTTCCCATTACAGACAGGATGTCAGAATGGTAACTAGTGGTCTCTTTAGCATGTCCAGCCTTCAGGCCTGGACGATACAGCACAAATGTCACCCCTAGACCAAAGTAGCAGGCAAACAGGTGAATCAGAATAGAGCCACCTGCGTCATTGATCCTGATATATTTCAGCACACCCCACTCTGTCACGGAAAAGATAGGGATCTCTAACAAAGCCATGACCAGGAGTTGAACTGGACTTGTTTTCCCAAGCACAGCCCCGAAGGAGATAAGCACCACAGCACAGGCAAACTCTGCATTCACCAGGTTGATAACCCCTATGTGAATTTTGCCATTGTAGTAAAATTGGAAGAAACCTTGTATGAGGATTGCCCATTGGATCGTGAATGCAGCTGTAAGGAAGTTGAAGACCATCCCACTGAAGCCGTAGAATCGGAAGAAAGCCAGCAGGCAACCGAAGCCAATGAAGATCATCACCTGCACGTCAGCAAAGTAGGGGTAGTCGCGATACATGGAGTTGTCCATCGGGTTGGTCTCGTTGTTTTGCATCTTAGCATTGGCGTTGTCATCGTAAGTGACAAACATAGCATAAAGAATTATCATGACGACCTCCATGACTAACACAAATGCCGGCAGGCGCACCTTCAAACTCGTAGACGCACTCATGTTGATGCAAAGCTCTCGACTAGACAGTTGCTCCCCCAGCTGCAACAACATCCCCTTTATACCTCTTTTTTATCAGATAAGAGCAGCTAATGGCAGGAGGCTGACCGCGTGCTAGACGTGGTTATTTAACAATGCAGCACCTCAAGCAAGAAATGTACTTTAATCCCTTAGTTTCCATACAATTATCTTCTCTCTTCTCCAGCTGTCTTTCATCACAGCCCTATATCAAGATGCATTTCTGATATCAGATTTAAAGCTTATGACTTATAAATTGAAGAAGTTTGAATTACTTTTATACAACATCTAAAAATTGCACATTTTAAACTTTTCAAAAATATACCTTGATTTTTACTACTCTTATTTTCTCCTGATGAAGCTCTGATGAGACAAGCATTACGTGTTACACAGTAAAATGCCAAATGTGATGAAAATTTCATCAGTAGCAGTTTCACATAATAGAGGTAAAGTAACACGTCATTTTGTCTGAAAAAACTTTTGGCCTCATATACCTGTCTTTTCATGGTGAGCAATTGATCATCATTAATATTTTCGTCAATTATGTCAGTTAAGTTTGGGGACAATCGAGGTTTACAATTGCTAACAATAAGAAGATAGGTAGCTGAGGGGTTTGTATGGTGTCTATGGGGAAAACAACCAATGATGGAGAATGTTTCTTGAGTTATCTAAGAAAAAAAAGTGCATCATTATGTCTAACTTTGACAAGAAACATCCATGTTCCTTGTTGAAATTATGCTAAATAAACTGATAGGAAACACCAATAAAGAAAAATATTTCTCTCTCAAACTCCAGTCCTGCAGGTGACAGTGATGCTCCTCAAAGCTGCTTCACAGCCGCCAACGAAACACCGGCGAAGAAGAACCCGCGTCCCATGATGCATTGCACTGCCAACGTATGCAAACAGGAACATGGCTAACGGCGTTTAACATCTGCAGTCTTCTAAATCCTTTTCTGTCAGCCTGACACAGTGTGTGACAGCCCGACACTTGCTGTGTCCCTGCGACAGAAGCAGAGCCCCTGTAGAGTTTATCCTCGGAGCCTTCAGACCGGACTAAAAGCGTCTTTGTTGCTCATCAAATACAGTCAGGTAACGACTCAGTTAGCTAATGTTAGCTCAGGCTAAAGCTAACGTCAGTAATCATGTCATTTCACTGACACGTTAACAGTCGAGTTATGTTCACGTACACAGTCGCGTTAATCATCACTTGAAGTAAAACGTCGGAAAAGAAAAAACAATATCATTTACAATAGACGTTAACGGATGTTGGAAATATGTAGTGTTATTTTTTCTGTCAGACCGTTGACACGACAGCAGAGCTCTGTGAGGCTGTTTGTTTAAACATCACAGTGATTGAATTTCGCTTAAAGACAAAAATCGTCATGACCCGATACTCTATTCAGACATGTTATTGTAGCTAATAATTACAGTGACGCCCACAAATTATTCATGCCAAATTTTTTGTTATAGTGAATTCTTGTTTGACGGATAGGTTTCTTCTGGCTGGGAAATGCATGAACAAGTGACAAAATACACAAAGGCATTGTGTTAGAAATGAATTTTTACAATTTGTATTTGTTCTTTTTACTAAAATCATTTGCATTCCTTGAAATTGTTTGAGAGAATGCAAGAAGTTTCTATACCATTCCAAGTGGTCCTGGTGATTTGTACCAGTATTTGTCAGTTTTTAGTCTCTTGCTGGTATAATATGTCACTCAGATGGGGAAAAACTGTAAAGACATGTGTAAGTGGCCACAGTGCAAATCATAATCAAAAAGTACAAGGACTTTTACACTGTGAAGAATCTCAGAGGTCATTGTAGGAAGCCAAAAGTGATCCATGTGCTGGTACCAGTGGTTCTGCAAGAGGCCAAGAAAAATCCAAGGATCACCCCCAAAACAATCTTCATGAATCTGAGTAGTTCTGTTATCAACATCTCAATAAGACACTGCAGCAGACATTGTGCAAGGCTGTTCTGCATAGATATCCACCTCCACTTCTCTAAGACAGGCACACAACAGCTCACATAGCATTTGTAAAAACTAACTTGGATAAAGAAGAAAGCATTTGGTCATCAGTTCTGTGGGTGAATGAGATGAAGATTAGGTTATTTGGCCACAGGGTTGTGGGTTTAGTTTGGAGGAGGAAAGGAAGTACATTAAACCCCAGGAACACCATTGCTGTGGTCAAGCATCATGGTGGGAATGTGTCTATGGATCAGGTGACTTTGTCAAAGTAAACGACATCATGGGAAGAGAAGACTGCATGAATATTCTGGAGGAAAACATCAGGCAGTCGGCGGAAAAACTTGGCCTTGGGCAGCATCAAACTGTTTAATAAGGCAGTGATTGGGGGGGGGCATGCAGCTAAAGTGGTCAAAAAAAGCTTAACAGAAGACAATATGAGTATTTTGGAGCTGACTGGAAGGGGTCCAGATGTGAATCCCGTCAAGAATCTGTGGAGGTACTGAAGACCAGAGTGATGGCAAGATAAACTTCCGTCTGCAAAGATCTGCGAATTGTCCCAAAAGATCTGTGGAATAGAATTTAATGGAGATATGCAGAAACCTTGTGAGCAATTAACCATTTCATGCTTTGGTGGGCAATAAAGCTGTTACTTGTGATTGCCAAGAAAAACTATTAGTAGTTTCACCACAAGGAAACATAGAAATACTAGAAAAGTGTCGTTAACATTTCTATCACAATGTCATACTGGCTTTTGTCCCTTGTTTATGCAGTTTTTAGCCAGAAGAAACCTTGGGTCAAATAACAGTTAACTATAAATCAACATTTGTAATGGGTATGAACGATTTGGAGCTTAACTGTACTTAATTGCAGCTATTTGCTTTTAAGTTTTGCTTGAACAGAATCTCAACAACATACAATTATACATTTAAAAAAACATGATTAAGCAGCTGCCTTGCTATTGAGGACAAATGAGAAGTTTGTTTTTGACAGAATATCCAAATGTCTTAGTTGTGCAAGACCACTCTTTAGAACATGAGACTTTTATTTGCTGATATATTTTCCAGCTGTCTGTGTTGCTGCATTTTTGAAGGGTGCCTCTCTGTGAAAACATTACACTTGCCGGTGAAAATCATACTGTTCAGTCGAAAATGCCCACAATTGCAGAAGTTATACTCTGTACTGGACTGTTCCAGTAATTTTTGGATTGTGAAATCGGTATCAGAGCAACAAAAAATGAGTTTTTAAAAGTGATTAATCTTAAAGACTTTCATCCAGCAACAATAACACTGCCCGTTTCAGGCTTTTGAAACAGGAAGATAGACTTCTTTTCTCTTTTTCTCTTTGTTATTTCATTACGTATTATATTTATATACGTGCTTACGTGTTGGTCGGGCAATACTATCCAATACTATTTGACATACTCGATAGCTCCACTTCAAACAATTATGGTCCTAGAATATGTTGATATGACAATGACTTCTGTGACACTTTTCATGTGACACTGAAGTAATGTTTGACTCTGTTGGTGTTTTTAGGAATTTCTCTTGATCATTTTAAGTAGATAAAATCATTTTGACCAGTCACAGTAAGAAAAGCACAGATTTAGGCAATGCAGCATATGATGGCTGAAAACGGTAGTTTACAGGGACAGAGCTATTGTTGATCTTACTCGTAAAATCTGTGCTTATGGAGCAGAGATTATAGTTGTGACTAGGCAGCCATACCACCATCACTGATGTCATATCATCCTGGTAGTTACTCCATTAATCACCAAGTTGGTTTGAAGGCAGTAAGATTCATTGCTGATCGCCGCTTGGTGCATGCTGAGTAGACGTCTGTGGGACTGGTTTCTGATTTGCAGAGGTGTCACAGTGCCATGGACACCTCATGAGATCGAGGCAGCTGGAGGAATTTATTTACTCTCAAATTGGTTTCTGGGCAAGTTTAATAACTGAAGTTTATTTGTTAAAATAATATATGTTAAATATAGGCATAAAACCTCCTGTTGAGTGATAATGACAAGTGATTAATGCTGCAATCACTATATACAATGACATATTGGATGCCTTATCTCTCAGAGCATCCACATCAGTAGACAAGAGTTATCTGTTTAAAAAAAAAAAAAGTTTGATAGATTATCATATAGCAACTTTTTCAATTTATCAGCAGTAACTTGTGTTGTGATGAATATTTAGCTGTCTTCCTTTATCATTCTGGAAAGGCTTTACTGCAGCTTTTTGTAACTTCTCCTGGCTGCAGCCTCCTGCTCTCATCCACTTTCCAGGCAAGGCACAATTAATCTCAAACAAGCCTGCTGTCTGTGGAGAGGGTCCAGTTCTCTTTTTGATTACATCATCAGTACAACAGTTTCTCTTATTGCTTTCCAGTCTTTGGAGAGACATTGGTTCAAATCCACAAATTAAAACTGACCACTGTTATACACTATAAATTAAGAGGACACTCCAGTAGGAATATGTGATTTCAGTGTGTAATAACACTTTGATATCGGTGCCATTTTATTCAATTTGTTGACATTATCGCTTGCTAACATGAAGCTGAGTTGGGGAGTATTAATTCCCAGCAGTTTGTATTCATATTTTACTAATTATCTTTCAGTAATAAAATGTTGTACCTTAACAATTGTCTTTCAGTGCGGGTCATCATGGCGAGTCCAAGGACCAGAAGAGTTCTGAAGGAAGTGAGAACCCAGGATGAGAATAATGTAAGTCCTCGTGGCAGGTTTTTCACGTGGCTTATTTTCACTGCTTAGTCAAACTCATGTCACCTCATTAGACCATTCTTCACATAGAAGGTAACAGGTGTTTGGGAGGCTTGCAATGTAACACTTTCTCACTGTACTTCACAAATAAATGGCAAGAGTAATTTTTCGGTGGGGATTTTACTGCCAGTGGACATTTTGTCAGCCTGTAGCTTTGGCAGTAGCAGTAGGACAAGTGTAATGTCTCCTACCCAAAAATATGTATTATGTTGTTGATGATGTTATTGTTCTGTATTTTTCAGATGATAATAATACATTTTATTTATAGTATGTAGCATTTTTCAAAGCAAAGCTACAGATCATGTAGTGTCTTCCCTTTCTACTCTCAGTGTTTTCAAAATCACCTTCACTACAACAACAATAGTAACCTATCATACTAAAACCTTTAGCTTTGTGTAGTAAGGCAGCCCTGATATATATATATATATATATATATTGGTGAATTAGCCATTTTAATCATAATTATCACCTACATGTAAGCAAAAGTTCTATCCAACATTTCCAATATCACTACTGTAAGGGTACACCAAAGTTGCATCATTTGCTTAGCTCTGCCCAATGTGATTGTGATTGGTTTAAAGAAATACAAACAAGCAAGAGTGTTGCTTCCCTCATAGGAGAATGACAATGAGGTTCAGCCAGACCATTCTGCTCTACAAGAATACTTTTGTCTTTGCTTAATTTGTTTATGGCTCCATCCATCTGTTATATACAGTCGATTTGCTTAACAAAAACAGAAAGGAATGACAAAATATTAATTAAAAAAAGAAACAGATAATAGAACTGATGAAAATATAATAAGCTTATACAAAAAATATATAACATGTCAAAAGCAGGATAATAAGCATCTCATCAAATGTTCATAAAGGCTGTCTTAAAAAATGTTTTTTTTGTTTTTTGTTTTCTTAAAGAACAGATTTAAAGTACACTGAAGATGTTGCCAGTCTGATGTCAGTAGTGTGATTTATTCCACAGTTTGAGTGATCCATCAACAAAGGTCCAGTCAGGTGGTCACCTATGGTCACTAGCAGAACCCCATCCATTGATCTAAAGTGAACATTCAGGCTTTTCAGTGCTTATTCAGCCCTTGATGTGATTTGGAGCAAGGCCATTTAATGCTTTAAAAGGGATAAGTTGAATTTTAAAATTCAATGCGGAGTGTAACAGGCAGCCAGTTGAAATTGGCAAGTATCTGAGAAATATGTTTATATCTTGGTGCCAGTTAAAATGACATACTAAGAAAAAAGCATCCCATTGCAACTCAAGTAAAGAAAATAGGTTTTAATAGAAGATTAGTCATCTTTTTGCCTTTGGACAAAATATAAATATTTACTCCCAAGAATCTCCTCCAGTATAAAATGTTTGTAGTAGTGAGATATGTAGGTTTTCCTGATTATTTGGCAACATTTGTGTCTTACAGTGAAATGGTGTGTAAATATTTTCCAAACCAATGCAGGGTCAGACTACAATGTATTTTTTTTGCATAATGATACATAAATTAATTAACTGTTGAATACCTGTTGTTTTCTTTTCAGCTGTGTTTTGAGTGTGGGGCTTTTAATCCTCAGTGGGTTAGTGTGACGTATGGCATTTGGATTTGTCTTGAGTGTTCTGGCAAGCACCGGGGCCTGGGAGTACATCTCAGGTAAGAACAGTGGAATGCACAACAGATTTTGCCAGCTAATGTAATGTAATGCTCAGATTATTAAAGTATCTGTGTGACACCAGTGTGAATAATCTGTTGGGAATGCATGGAAAAGTTTTGTGATTAAGTTCCATGATTGTAGCAGCTGTGTTTACCAGCAACTGAACAGGCCAAAGAAGACAGCATATTCCTTCCATTCATTACCGATGCTCGAATCCAGCCTGACAGTGTTTAATTTAACACTTTTGCCCAATCTGCAGTTTTGTGCGCTCGGTCACCATGGACAAGTGGAAAGATATTGAACTTGAGAAAATGAAAGCGGGAGGAAATGGAAGATTCCGCTTGTTTCTTGAACTCCAAGATGATTATGACCCCAACTGGAATTTACAGGAGAAATACAACAGTCGAGCCGCTGCGCTCTTCAGGGACAAGGTGAGCTGCACAGGGCCAAAATTCAATGATTAAAATTTGCTCAGTTGTCCTGCAAAATCCTAATTTATTTCATTAGTATGTCACTGTGGTAGGTGATGTTACACTGATGTTGTGTATTTTGGAGATCTGAAATGTAATAGGTTAATTGACAAGTTTATAAAAAGAACAAATGTGAAATAGATATTATGGTCGAAGAATGTTTCAGTGCTAGTTGAGGTTCTGTGAGATCTCCAGTTTGCCAGGACGTCTCCTGTTAATCAGAAGAATTCACATTTTTTCGACACGCTATATGACAGGTTGCAACTTTGGCAGAGGGTAAGGAGTGGTCCATTGAGACGTCCCCTGCCAGAAATTGGACATCTCCTCAACCCAAGACTAGCCTTTCATCGTCTCATCGGTAAAAACGAATTACATTTCAAACATTTAGCTAATAGTGTGTGTAATGCCACATACAGAACAGTCTTCAAAGCAGTGGATTCTCATTTCTTTAATGTAGCTCTGGAGGACCTGGACAGAACTCAGCGAAATCTAGCGACAAAGCCTTTGAAGACTGGTTAAGTGACGATGTAAACTCCTATCAGAGGTACATTTTTGAGGTGCTTTTCTTGTATTGTGTTCTGTGAAGGGAGTGATTTTCTAAAATGATTTTTCATGCTTCAACAGTGGAGGTGGTTACAGTGGAAATCAAGAGAATCGATATGTTGGCTTTGGGAACACAGTGACCCCGGAGAAGAAGGAGGATGACTTCCTGAACAATGCTATGACTTCTATTTATTCAGTAGGTCATAGTATACATCTTCTGGGTAAGTTGTACTTTTTATTGTTTCTCCTGTTAACTATTTTTTATTCTATTTTTTGTCAGGGTTGGAGCAGTTTCACTGTTGGAGCTAGCAAATTTGCTTCTATTGCCAAAGATAACGTAAGTATGTTTCCACAAGTGTGATTTCATAGTGTTTAAGTTCTGCATTGCATTTCTTGTTAAAAATAACAATGCGTATATAAAAGTAATTATTTTTCTTTTAACCTTTTCCTCCCACATACAGACTTCTAAACTGGCAAATCAAGCAACCTTAAAGGTAAGATGAATGTAGTCGCAGATAACCTGTTATTGGTGCTGTTAGTCTGTCAGGATTGCATTTAACCTAAGTTTCCTCTGACTTCCTTTATCAGTTATACTGAGTATTCCTCTCCTACCTGAGGGTATTAGCATTCACAAATTGTGTGCTCTTAATAGATAATGTAATCTTTCAAGCTTTAATAACTGTGTTACTACTTTAATATCTCTTTGCCCTCTCTGGATGTAGTTAAGGGGCTATAAAGCGCCCCCAGAACCGGTAAAGCAGTTTATAGGTGCATGGCGCTTTTTCACATCATGTTTTTTTATTTGCTTATTTTTTAAAATATGCATTACTTTACCCATTCTTTATATTTTGTCAGCTTGTCAGTTCTTCTATTTTATTGCAGTCAAACAAACATTTTGCAAAATGTTGGTGAATGTCATCTTCACATGCTTCTGTTTGGTAATGCTAATACAAGGCAATGTGTCAGTCCTGTTACATATATTTTGAGTTTATGGATAACCTTTGACAGGTGGTATTTGTACTGTGAGATATGATATATTAGGGGATAGGGATCTGTGATAATTCCTACCCTTAATATAGAAATGAACAGAGGAACTGTTCACTCATGTCCATTGATAATCGGTTATCCATTCATGCATGTCAGTTCTTGTGTTCACTGCTAACACTGCTGACGGGGGGTAATGGTCTGTAAAAACACTTTAGTAAACTTCTCTAAAGTTTGGCACTTGATCAATATCTGGTAGGTTTTTGAGACAAAAAAAATCCTTCATGCAACCTGTTACTGTTGCAAGAAGGATGTGTAAAGCAAAGATGTTGTGTTTTATTGGTATTGCAGCTATGCCCTCAAACTGCTGCTAGTTTTTTGAACCATTACACCCTCTAGTGCTTGTTCAGTGTCATGGTGAATGGGAATGATCAGTCTCTTCATGCAACTGCAGAACAAGCAGCTCAGTGTCTTGCAGTATTTGAATGTTAAACTGTGTTTCATTCAAGTGAACTCTCCTCTCTGACTTCCAACTAGGCCACTGAGTTAGGACAGACATTAAATGAGAATGTTATCAAACCTACCCAAGAAAAGGTAACATTGATGTTTGAAGTTGTTGATTTGGTGGTGGGATGCAGTGCTTTAGACAAAGAACAGCTTCAGATGTGAATGTGCTATTTTCTCCACTGCTTGTGTGTGCTAGTTTATCTGCTTTATGCCAGCTTACATTAAACGACAAAACCTGCGGTTGCAAAAAACAGTCCTTTGTTTCTCCCAGTCAGTGACTCAGCCATGAGATTTGCAGCCGTGTACAGCTGTGAACTGTTTATTTGAGAGCTTGTGTGAGTCAGTGTGAACTGTCAGCACAGTCACTGGATGAAAATTAAAGTACATTTAAATTTTTTTGACCAGGCAAAGTCTTTGTTCAAATATCATGCCTCATTTCAAGGTAGTCAGTTTTCAATCTTGAGCTTCTCTGTGCTGAAAAACTATACTCCATATCATTTCAGTGTTACATACGCATTCGTTTTTTTTACATTAGCAATTTTTAGTCTACACTGGCATGTGACGCAGTGTTGTAATGGAAATATCAGTGGTGCAGTTAACAAAAATGTTTTAAGTTTTGCTCCAGGGCTGGTTTATAGCTCTCTTTACAAATGAAGTAATGAAAATTGAATACGCAGAGCTTAAACAGATGTACATTGATCAGCCACAACATTCAAACCACCTGCTTAACACGGTGCAGGTCCCCCTCCTGCCACCAGAACAACTTTGACCCGTTGGGTCATGGACAGGAAACCTCTGGTGGTGTCCTGTGGTAACTGGCAGTGCATCCTTGTGGGTATTGGGGTGGGGTCTCTGTGGATCAGGCTTGTTCTAGTGCATCCTGCAGATGCTCCAGATGCTCAGACGGGGATCTGAGGAGTTTTGGGCCAGGCCGACACAGTGGCTCTTGGTGGTGTTCCTCAAGCTGTTCCTGAGCAGTCTTTACAGTGTGATGGGATGCATTGTTCTGCTAGGGGAGGCTGCTGCTGTTGGGATGTATGAAATCATAAAATTTGGTTCACTTTACTTGCGTACGGTGGTTTTAATGTCATGGCTGATCATCATCATCTGGCTGGGCCACTGAAATTTTGCCAGAAATGTACTCAGTCTTAACTGATCAGGGCAAAAGAAAACTGAGGCTTCTTCAATGGGGAAATTCTCCTATTGCCATCAGTAAACATAAAATGACACAACCGAGAGCTCCTCATTTGAAAACAGTTGCTCACTGTCTTTGTAGATTTGATGCGTTTGAGCTTTGACATTGAGGCAAGCTTTGTTTCTGGCATTATGTATGAACTAAATACTAATTTGCTGTCCCTGAGGAAGTGGTGAGTGTTTTCCCACATAAATGCTTCTGCGTAACAGCTTTAACTTTGACTTTGTCAAATGAGTAGCTCCTGGATGTGTCTTTTAATGGGATCAAATGAGTGCTGTTTACCTGTAAATAAACATACAGGTCCTCATAGATCCAAATCCATGAAGTGTACCTTAGAATTGACTTTTTAATTATAACATTAATAAAAAACGATTTAAGAAAATCTATCCAACATTAAACAAGATGCTTTTGTCTTCTAATGTATAGTTGGCACTGCTGGTTTAAGATATCTGTATTATGTGTTTTTTTTTCTCTCTTTAAAAAACAAAAAAACAATTTCTCTTTTTTTCCCCATGTTAATTATCAGTGTTGTTAACAAAACATGCCATCACTACTCTCACAATCAAAAACTAACAGTTTACAACATGTTCTATATGACAAATGTATTTAAAGAGCAATTCTTGTTTTTGTTAGTTTTTAATAATAATTTGGCTCATCCAGGTGAAAGATGGCAAATTACTAGATGAAATGGCAGTCAGCATCTCTGGGCTGGCAAACAAGGTAGGAGGGGCAGATATCTGCCATACTGTACGATGCAAAACCAGCCTCCTGAGTGAGGAAGAGCAACCCAGAGCCAACGTATTTTGATTTATCTGGGTCTCTTAAGTCCACAAACAGTATGCATAAATGCAGAGGTCCCCTCTCTATATTGTAACCCTCCAAGGAGACTGGTTTTGCAAGTTGATGAATGTTTGAATAATACTAATTCAATGTAATCTCTCATTTTTCTTGCTGCCACTTTTATTCTGGTGGTGAGTACACTGTAGTGAACTGTTAGGATGTAAAACTGTAAATAAAAACAGTGGTGTAAAAGTGAAACAAGTTTATTTGTGCAGTCTCAGTATTACTGCTTCTATGACTTGCTTAAACTAGTCTTTGAGTGGCTAACATTCCTGTTTATAATATTTAGGTTTCTTCAGTTAACACTTATTACACTTCTGCAGTTTAGGCCTTTGGATTATTTTTTAAATATTATCCATTGATTTCAAAGTCATTGTGTGTTAACACTTCAGGCAACATCAACATAATAGTTGTCTCTGCTGCTTAGGTTCAGGGAGCTGGTGCAAAATTGACTAATCTCTTCTCTGGAAAACCGGAAGATGGGTAACAAAAACTACTTCATACAAATTAAGCAAACAGCAAAATCTTTAGCAATATATGATCTGTGTGAATAACGTGATACGTGATTTCTTAAAGCATTTCTTCATGTTTACTACTGTGTTCAGGTCTGCTGGAGAGAGCTACCAGAACATGGATGCCACTGAGGGATATCAAGGCAGTTCAAGCCAGCCTGTGGCAAAGGACTTCTGGGAAACCTTTGGCAGCAACAGCTCTTTAAAGGCCAAGAAATCTCCCAGCAGTGACAGCTGGACCATCGCAGATAATTCTGCAAAGAAGAGCTCTGACAGTTGGGACAATTGGGGCTCCGAAGCAGCGTCCAACAACAAACACAGCACAGAAGAGAGCTGGGAGGCCTGGGACAACAACTGGGAGAACGCAGATGGTAAGACGAAGAAGAGTCCTACGAAACCTGCTGAGGAAGCCTGGGATAACGCAGACTGGTAGTGACCACACAACCATACATCTCACCTTTTTCCTACTCTGGCCTTTTCCCTCTGTGTCTCTCCCGCTGTTCATCTCACTGGCACTTTCAGGGAAAGAGCTGCGTCAGCTTAGTTCCTGTTAATGCAATCAAAATATATTTACTAAACATCCAAGAAACAATGAATGAAGCCCAGGGATAATTTTAGCTCATTACTAAATGAATATTGTTAAAAAATACAACTATGTTGACCTGCAGTCCTGTATTTTATTGTAAATTGCCTTCATCACAATGAATTAAATTAAATCAGTGTAGATAACGTCATAACTCGCTGCCTGGGATCCCCAAATATAATACTCTTAAAGGTGAACAAGCCAGTGTTTATACTGTATCATGGGTGTCATGATGCTGGTTTTGAATTCACCACATAAATAAAATGATGCATGAAAGAGAAGATTGGATGTTGTAAATATGAATCGTTGTAAATACAGTATGATTGATTGAACACTAATCACACTATTTCTGTGTTTAAGTTAAACCCTTAGACCTTTTGCACATTTTGGTTTTGTAAAATTGATTTTGAAATGCATTTTTGACAGAATAAAGCCCTTTCCATACTGTAGTCACAGTGTTATATTAAATTAACAGACCAAACGGTCATCATGACAAATTGGCTACCATTAATCACTATCTGTGTGAATATGTACAATTTAAATAAAATAATCTAATGTATAATCAGGTAGGACTAAATGACCCTCATAGTATTATTTTTTATTTTATTTTTTTGTAAAAATAAATAAATAAATAAAATGTGCAAATAGTTGATGGATTCCATATCAGCAGAGATATGCTGATACAACATTGTCATGTTATCAGGACCAGAAGAGGATACAACACAATGCTAAGGAGTTTGAGGTGCCCCAAAAAAATAGGTTTATCAGTAATTGCCCCCCTGCTAAAATAATTAAGTTGCTTTAGGGTAAATGCACATATGATATCACATGTTATTATGCACACAAGCTTACAACTTAGATTTTTGTCATATTTCATGATTTGATCATTGCAACATTGACCTTTTTAAAACTCACTTTGATTGGTTAATACAATAATTTAATTTTACCCCAATTATTTTTCCCATCTTCACTGTCTGTCAATAACAGCGGGGCAAAACCTGTCTAACTCACAAGTCACATGTTCACTGCAAAGGTCTGGATTTATTTTAGCACCTTCCCAACATCATATTATGATTATTTCACACATTCTTGTAAGTAATGTTACTTTATACTGCAAGTAAATAAGCAACGGTTTGTTAACTTACCGTATAGTTGAGATGAAACAGTTTGGGTTAAAAACAACAAGACATATATATTATATGCCAAGTATACCTGCCAATACCGGGGGAGAGCAGGGGGATTTATTGCAATATTATACTATGTATTGTTGTTTTTTGTTTGTTTCTTTATTTGTTTTTATCCTCATGTTCGGACCCTGAAGCTGGCTGACTTATTAAATTGAAATTTGGTGTAGATATACTCTCAAATAAGACCTCACACAGTCAGTACAGGCTGTATTTACTTGTAGAATCGTTTAAACCAGGCTCAGGTTGGACAAACTTGCATTCTCTAAACCGTAGCACCATCAACCATCATTGGACAAAATAAATAGTCTTATTCATAATTTTTGCAGTTTTGTTTTCAAAAGATATAGTGTGAGATTTTGATTTAATTAATGTCTAAAGATTATATTGTAGATAATACATAAAAGTTCCTCTCTGCAGGGTAACTATACGTACTGTACGTGAGAGTGAAGGTTGTGACTCAGTAACTGGATGCAGGTGGGGATTGTAGAGCGAATTGTTGTCGTCATGCTGTTGTAACTGCTGACCTGTGAGCCTGTAACTCGTGATCTCAGCTGAAGAGACGGCCATTGTAAATTTCATCTCGTACGAAGCAACTCTGTGAACTGCATCAAGTTTCATTGCACCTTGGTCATTGTGAATTGTGAGGTTTTGGTGTCACAAATACCTTCACACTTGTATTAACATCTGAATTGCGGGGCAACGTTAATGAGGCTCATTATACATTGGATGCTTAGGTGGTCATAGCTCTCAAACGCTTGTTAGGAATTAATTTAATCTACCTTGTGCATCCTTCAGATTAAGTGGCAGCTGCACTCACATTGTTCATGGATGCAAATGTATTTTGAAAAGTTCACTGTTACAACAAGAAGAAAGGTCATCTGGTTATACACAATTTCAGTGAGGTGCCTGGGTTTATATATAGGCCAGTTTTGCAGCACCTAATATTCTGTGTGGCCATTGATTCCCAGTAACTCTAAAACATGTAAACAAACCTTAAATTAAGTACTATGGTACCAGTTACACATCTGGTTTTGGCTTCAGTTGATCTACACTTTAAATTCTTGGAACTGATATCGGAAGACAACGTCACATGCTTATCTGATTCTTTGAACCTCGGTGTCTGCTGTCATCAGTCAGTAGTCATATATTATCTGCTTGCAGAGCCTTCAACCAGTGCAACGCAGCTACAGGATTGTTCATTATTTGGGTGTTAACATTTTGCGGTGCTCCTAAAAGCAGTCCTCATCAGGCCTCATGACTGATCAAAAGGTTTTACTACCATGTGTTTCAAATAGTGAAGGATAAATCCTGGAAACTGTGTTCCATGCAGATTTTCCTACCTCTAACAAGTGTTCAGTTTACTGCCTGCTTTTCAGTTTGTTTTTTTCTTAATCCTGCAGCATTGTTTTGATGTAGACCTTATTACCACTGTTTTGATTTTCTGTGGCTCATTTTTGTCTTTGTTCAAATAAGTGTGTAACAGCAAAGCCGCAAACACCCGTCTACAGTGTTGATGTGTTTTCAGTGACAATGCAATGCTGTTAAAAAAAAAAAAAAAAAAAAAAGGTCACTCCTGGAAAATTTGTGTCGCTGAACCTCGACAGTCGTGTTCATGTATGGTCATGTGTTAAAAGCCTTAAACAGCTGTGTTTGCTTTCTGTTGAAACTGATGTCGGTTTGCTTGTGTGTCTCTGATGCTGTGAGGTGTACATGTCAGTAAATGATCATTTAAGATGCATCGCTGCCATCAACTTTTCCTTTACTACTAAAGCTTTATAGTATGTCACTTAATTTGGTTTTATTTTATGATGGCGTGACATAAAACATGGAAACTGCCAGGAAACAAACAAAGTGCTACGACATCTCACCATTTTAAAAGGGACACATTTGAACAGTGTCTGAAAACTTTAAAAAAAAGCTTAGTTCTGAGAGACCGTAGTGTTTCATTTAGGGAATGTCCTATTGGGTTTACTGCTACTCTTGATTCATGGACAAACTGCAGAATGTATTATTGAATGAAATGCGTCTAAATGACGTTGATATAAAGTCAGGATTTTTTTTTTTTTTAATAAAAGTGTATTTGTGATGTGATGCTTTTGCCACATTATCTAAATTTAATTCTAAACTTTCCAGAGGAGCAGTTTAGCTCAGTTTCTGTGCCTGTACAACAGTTGAGATTGGGTATGTTTGTGTTTGTTGATGAAGCTAATTATGTCAGAAATACTATTTTTGATGTAATGCATGACATGTGATGTGGAGCTAAAATACATTCAGTTGTCTCCTCAGTGAACTTAAGTGCAGTTGTCCGCTTGCCCCCTCGAGTTTCACCAGCAGCCATCCTATGAGGTGAGCCAGTGTTACGTACTACCCCCTTGAGGCTGTGGATATTTTTCCTGTACACATGGTTTCTGTGTAAAATAAATATGTATTGTGTCGTGACTGTCTGTGTGGTGCAGAATGTAGAGTCATTTGTTGACCATTTATATTTTAGCGGTCACAACTAACCGATATTTATCATTATTGGCTCAGAAATGTCACATCCACACATCGGTAGAAAGATTAGAATGAAACGTAGGCTGCAATGTTTGCAGGAATTTCCATGAACAGCATTTGTAAATGTAGATGGTGAGATTTTTTGTAATCACACAGCTGTGAAATCCTGTGTCGGCACAAAAC
This sequence comes from Stegastes partitus, assembly GCF_000690725.1. Lineage (NCBI taxonomy): Eukaryota > Metazoa > Chordata > Actinopteri > Pomacentridae > Stegastes > Stegastes partitus. The sequence goes on along the minus strand of NW_007578099.1, from coordinate 58,949 downwards.
AAGCAGAGAGAAAACGGGGCAATTGAAGGCCACACATTTTAGTCATATTCTCAGCTTTGTTTTCTTGGTTTGGGCTTTATTGTTGCAACCTTACTTTCAAAAAGAGAAAATATTGTGTTTAGTGTTTGCTACTGAACAACCTGGTGCTTTTGACATTTTTTTTTAATTAGCTACCAAGTGGAGAAAAATGAACGCCCCCTTTTAGAACGGGGCTTCATCTGACAATCTCTGTGCTTTAAAATGAACAAAAGGGAAACATGCTAAGCCTTTAGTGCAAATGTGGATGAGCACCGATTCCTATTTAAAAAAAAAAAAAATCATTCTTAAATTTACTTCTATCTCTGAAGTGCCCTGTTTTTAATTTGATGTATATACAATGTTTATAAATGTTACTTCAGTTATTAATAATTTAACAAAGATGTACAACCTCTTTGGAAAAAAAGTAAAGTTTAAATAGAGTGTTCTTATATATTCATTAACCAGGCTTGAGCCTCTCTCCCCTCACCCTCCACCATAGACACTGACTTAGTGCCTTACATTAAACTTTTAAAAGCAAAATGATCACCCTCTGTACATTCTAAGTTGTTCACACCATGTACTGTCAGGTTTCACTTTCTTAAATAATTTTGCACATTCATGCACACTGTAAATATCTTTAATGCCTAAAATTCCTTGGATTTGCTTCACTTGGTGTTTATTTGACTTGCAACGCTTGCTTTCTTCTTACATCTTGTAATCCTTTAAAAAAATCTTCCCTCCCATGCACGAACTCATCACGTCAAATTCCTGTAAAAATCTACTTAGCAACAAAACTGTGACATGACACAGGGGTGCCCACACCTATGTAGAGTTGTTGGATGTCTGACCAATAATGAACCGTTGTCAAAGATCTTTGCCTGTCAGTTTCTGCACATATAGAAACAGTGATGTCTCACCCAGACTGCATGAAGATGTCAGTTTGCACAAATGATGAAGAGATGAAGAAGGGTCTGCCTCACATTTGCAGACGGTGACATTTACATTGTGTCCCGCCTACAAGGCGTGGAATCGTGTCTCCTTTCCACAAGTATTTCACTGGGGAGAGAGAGGGATACCGAGAGGCACCATCGATGGCCCAGACACGGGCTGAGTAGCACCGAGTATTGACATTAGCAGAGCAGAAAGCTTTGGTTAGAAAACACACAGAGTGAAGCCATCATCCGCCTCCGAGACAGAGAGAGAGAGAGACGGAGACAGAGAGAGAGAGAGAGACTGGCTGCATCCTGACTGCAATGGAGGAGCGGACAGGGACAAGCCGGAATGGATGACTGAATAACATTAGCCGCCTTGTGAGGAGCAACGCTGGTAGTCACTGAAATAGCGAGTAAGTTTGCTGCTTTGCATCACTTTGAGGCGGACAATTAGCCTCTTCTGAATTAGCCTGCTGTTTTCAATAAGCTGCTTGATTCCGCTGCATCAGTCTGAGGGGGCTCCTTCTGGTTACCATAGCTTCAGTCCAGCCTAATCGATCACCTATAATCAGGCCTTCAAGCGTAACTTCAATAGAAGAAGGTTTCCCATAAAATCAGCGTGTTTGCTGGCTTTCACACCGTCAACACGCTTCTTTGACGGGAATCCTTGCTAGCACATGAGCCAACTAACGGTTCTCTAACACGCCGGAGGACGCCTGTTGTTGCGCCTCAGTTACGAGAATGTGAAATTCCCTAAATTAAATAATTTCCCAAGAAGGGGAAAAAAAAAAAGAATTTAAACTTCCCTAAGATGTTTTATCTCCTACAGAGAGCAGCCTCCTTCTTCTGCTAGCAGCCGGAGGGGGCGCCACTCGGGGTGTCCAACTAGCTAACATGAAAGTTGGGCGCTCTACAGTTTCATGTGTCTTATTTCCAGCAGCCCCGGACGGGAGCCCCCCGAAACCGCATTAAAGAAAAAGAAACAGTAAAATGGCGTCAGAAACATCCGGGTCGCGGTGGAAAAGTGTGTGTTTGTGGTGGGAGAGCACGGCAGAAGTTGTGGAGTGAATGGAGGCTCCGACCCTCCAGCGCTGTCCGCCTTCTTCTGTTCAGGCGCCTTAGCAGTTGTTGCTAAGCTACCGCCACACAGCGCGTGCGGCCAAGTAACTGTTGTAAACTGGTTTCAGCTTAAAGCTCCCAGTTAGACAGCAGCAGGGTTGCACAAAACAAGGGGGAGGAAACGCTTCTCATGAAAGCTGTCCAGGAAAATAGAGCAACCATTATTCTGCGATATAATACAAAAGAACCTTTCTCTCAGCAGACATTTTTTGCATGTAGGAGATGCACAGGTGTAATTAGTGTCAGCAGTGCTCCTTTGCATGCTGGTCCACTTGTCATTACAGAGACAGCTTTATTGACCAAGCATGTGACCACATTCTTGGAAATTTGCACAGGTACAAAACATGCATGCATTTAAACAAGGGCAACAGGTTACAGGAGGAAAATTATTTTTTAACAGCTATGTGCAACTATAGTTAAGTGTAGAAGAACATGTTTGAAGTGCAAAATATAGTTATTTGCAATAAACAGAGTTATCGACACCTTATACAATAGAATAGAATTCCCTCACAGCCATTGCAGCGTGTGCAATAAAGTTAAGCAGTAATCCCGTCTGTGCATTCACACAATCAAACAGTTTTTTTAGAAGTACAGTAAGAAATGTACAACTCTAAAATATAACAACGTAGTAAAAATATAGTATGTAAAGGGGCATCCTGTGAAAACAGCGATATAGCTCATTCTTTTAGGGATAGCCTGTTTGAGAACGCTACGAAAACAGTAGTGTAACTGATGTTGCACTTCTAGATACTGCACATTGCTTAATATTGTTGACAATTGAATGGCTCACAGTTGTGCAAAAATATAAAGGCTAATAGAGGTGTCATATACATGAGGTAAGTGGACGATAATGTATTAGAGCAGAGGGCAACGCTGCTCTGATTATTATAAAAAGGCAGGGTAAACTGAGGTAAGATGCCCCCCTACAATTCTCTTCCACTAGGTATAGTCAGTTTTTATTTCAGGTGTTTTCCCAGAAGATAGCGGTCATAATAGTGTAGAAATAAAATGTGTGTTATCTATCATTTAGGTTGCAGTCAAAGTCATAGCAACATCACATTTTGGAAATAAAGTTAAGTTGCATAAGCTTTCAAGATTTAAGTTCAGCTTTGTACAATCTAAAAACAAATCTGTTCGCTTTTGCATAGTTTATGTGTAATGCCATATTGATAGTCACAATATATACATATCAAAAATAAAATAGATATTGTTCTTAAGGGGGTTGTCTTACCTCTGTTTACCTGTGATATTCAGTTCAGGATTTAGAATGAGTTGTTTCTGACTGATTTGAATGTTCAGCAGAGTGATGCACTGTGGGAAGAAAGTGTTTGTGTGTCTGGTTGTTTTGACATTCATTGCTTTGTGTTGCCCACCAAAGGGGAGCTTTTTAGAACATGTTGTGTCCAGGGTGTGACAGGTCTGCAGTGATGTTACCTGTCTGCTTCCTGACTCTGGACACGTTTAAGTCCTGGATGGAAGGCTGGTTGGCCCCAGTGGGTTTTTTTCTGCAGTCCTGAATATCTGTTGTTTTCTGTCTCTGTCCTTTTTGGTGACCGATCCAAACGGGTAGAGTAAAGAACAGACTGAATTGTAAACCTAAATACAGCTAAGTCATAAATAATTTAAATTATAATCTGTCTACAACTCCACCCGTAATTAGGAGTCAACTGATATGTTGCTGTTGCTGCTCTTTGTTCTTTTTTACTTACAATTATTTGTGAGTGTTTGTAGTATAAAAGCGCGATTTGATTTTTTTTAATAGATGACATAATAATTGGAAACATTTATTCTCTTCCATGGTGCACAATAAAATGAGTAGACTGCTCAGTCCCACATTGAACCAACTATTTTGCATTGACATAGACAGACAAAAATAAAAAAGATAGCCTCACCAATAATGCTATTTTTTCAAAGCCGATTCTGAGTAATCCCTGCCTTAAAGCTAAACAAGAACCAGCCTCACCTGCCAAATGAAATCGGAAGCAATGTTTCACAAGATGCATTATATCATAGTATATTTACTGGCATAAATCCCAAAATGACTCCAGTAAACTCAATATCTGTTGGTGTGGTTTCTGGCTTTCAAAGCACATGCACATCACTACCAAGACTTTTAATTGTCAGTCTTTTTACATGGTGTTCTAGTTCCATTTTACTAGCTTTTAACACTTGTGTTTTTGCTGAGATGCGTCACTCACTGTGCTCTGACTATTTCATTATTGTCTGTTGTGGGCCTTTAGAAGTCGTGGCAGTGTAATGACTGTTGTTGTTCCTTGGTGGCTGATGGAGTTTTACTTTTTGTGCACTGAATTAGCCTCATGGTTCCCCCTGTAGTTTGAATGTTATCGTACAAGTAATGAGTTAATAAACAGTAGGGCTGATCTCACTGGAAGGAAATCTTAAACATTTTCCTATAAACTACTAAGGTTATGATATGAAATAATGACATCTGTATCATCTCTTGTCTGTCTACCTTATGTTAATTACATTTGATTGCATGGAAACGTTGGGAACTGTTTTCAGGTGCTCCTTTAATTACTCCCTAAAAAAATCTGGAGAAATTGAATTGTTAGTTACTTTTGGTGGCAATTATTTGTCATCGTTGGCAGTTTTAAAAAGTACTATGATTTTATTAATACGTGATGTCGTTGGTCCACATGCTGCACAATAACATACGTATTGCTCCATCCCACAGGGAACGACTACTGTGTATTGCATAGATATACAGTAGTTGATGTATCAGACATGGACATAACACTGTTTAACACTGTGCAAATGTATAGCCACATGTCAATGCTGAAAGTGTAGATTAGTACCAGAACTTGTGGAAAACATTCTGGTCTTGTTTTTTTTTTGCAAGAGAACAAACTTTTCAGCAGGGCAGGCTCAGAGATCACACATTATGTGATGCGATGGACAGTCTGCTTGAAGATGTGGGGGTGGTGCAGTCTTTCCATCAGATGGTTCGTTGGAGTCCGAATTTAATTGGCAAATTTCACTCTGCATCATTTACAGAATCCACCTATAATTCGTCGTAGTCGATGTTAATGTGCTCCGCGTCATCCCCCATCAGTCCGCTAAGCTCTGTGGCGACAAATTATGCTGAGAACACAGTTCAGTGATCTCATCCTTCAAAGATGTTGAGATTCAAAAGGATTCATGCTTATTATTCACTGTGCAACAGCTTAAATTTTTATCCCAACTTCGAGATGTTTTCATCATGAGGAGTTGGCATCTGCAGTGTAAAGACACACTGACAACTGATGCTGTATGCTGGAGAACAAATTGTGCTTTATTTCATCACTGATCAAAGCTTAACAGTGTCAGACGTCACAACCGGTGTTGATGTAAACTGGCAGGTGAACATATTTATAGAACAAACATCCAAACTCCTGAGAAAGACGGTGCTGCAGTGCTGGAAATGCTACAACGCTGATGGATCTCTAGGGAAGACTGTTGTTGGTTCAAGAGGGGTTTTTCTTACATGTAACAGAAGGCTAATGATTAAAATTTCTTTTCAAATGAGGAGTAATAAGCCGCACTAAGTACATCCTGAAAGCAGTCTGAATGCAAAGAGCTGAACAGCAGTGTTTTGTTTTTTTTCTTTCTCCTTTTTTGTTGTCATCTTCCAATCACAAGCAGAGTCTGTCTGAAAGCTTTTCATGCTTTCTTCATGTCAGAGCAGAGAGAGATCTCGTTCTGTTGCCAAAGACTGCTCCCTGTTGTGCTCTTCCTGCTCTTTCATCACAGCGTTTTTGTCGCAGATAATTAAATACGTTTATTAAGCTTTAATGAAAAAGTGATGCCTTACAAAATAGGCAGGGGAATTATCTAAGAATTAAATGTCTTTTAATTAAAAATTGTGAAAACTGGTCAAATGTAAATATGTGAGCTACATATGAATGAGCAACATGAATAGACTTTGAGCAGATGGTCAGTAGCAACATCCCATTTTCTTCTGGTTTTTGGATGCATACAGCTGATGTCTGTGTTTACTTATTCATTGCCAAAATGCAAAACTTGAAAAGTGTCAGAGGGTGTGAAAATAACATTTTTAATAATAAATACAACATCATGAGAGTTTTTACAAGAAAGATGCAAAATTAGTCTCATGTACAGTTTTTTTTAGGTTATATATTAGCAATATTGTAAACAAGGACAGAAAAATTCTGCAGACCCAGAGCCCAGTATGTGGACCAAGATATTTATGTGACTGTGTGTGAGTGTGTGTGTGTGTGTGTGTGTGGGTGTTTTTTGTAAAACAGTCATGCTTATTGATCTGTTCTCTGACAGATTCAGTTCAGAGGAGAGAAAATGCAGGGATTCAGCAAACTAAGCTTTTGGGCTTCAAGGAAATCAAGGTTTTGCACTTTCATGACCAGTGTGTGGGTTTCTGTGTTCACAGGGGAGCTGACACAGAGGTTTATACAGCAGAGCTGTGAGAGTGACTGACCCTATCTGCATTTGTCCATTAGGTGAAGTATAACCCCTGGTTCACACTTTTCTGAAGTTAAGCAGTCTTCTGACATTCAGCAAAAACTCAAAATGTTTTCCCTTGGCTTGGATGTAGAAAGCGGAAATAAGTTAAAACAGTAAAACGAGACTTTGTTACCAAATGCTCAGTGTTCTAATGACTGGAGTTTTTTTTCCTCTTGCAGGGTGCTAACGATAAACCAGCCATGCCGCCCCCAGCTGACATTGTAAAGGTGGCTATTGAATGGCCCGGTGCCAACGCTCAGCTCATAGAGATGGACCAGGTCTGTATTTGTGTACAACATCACATTAAATAGCTCTCCAGTGGGCCTCTAATGACTCAACTCTTGCAAACCATTAGAGTGTAACTTGATAATTAAAGGGGGAAATCATGCACAGCTTTAATTTGTTTTGAATGTGAAAGGCATGAGTAATGATGTGAAGTGTTTTAGTTATGCAGAACGCAGGAAAGTCCCTGTAATTGTAGTCCCGATAAATTGGATGGACTAAAGATAGATTTAAGAAATGTCAGCTCTGATCATAGTGATATTAAAAGGCAATTTGGGGAGGGGTGATTTATGTCTCATTTCAGCCCCTTTAATCTTGTAATTTTGCATGTTTGCAATGTTTTTTTCCCCTTGCAGAAAAGACCTTTGTCCTCAATAATTCGGGAAGTATGTGATGGGTAAGCATTGCTCCTACGCGTTTTAATGTTTTCCAGCTGATTTTAATTCTTTCTAACTTTCTGTTCAGTTACCAAATGAGAAAATATTGTTTTTCGGTCTTCTACTTTATTTTACTAAAATGATGTGAGAGATTTTATTTAGGATAACAGCATAGACTGTATTATAAAAGATGGACGTAGTTACAGGCTATAAAAAATTGAGCCCAATGCAGAAGTGCCTTAAAGCGCAATACCGCTGAGTACCACTAGGTTCTGGCTGCAAAAACCTCCGGCTCCAATAGACTCCCATTCAAAAATCATCATGAAAAGCTAAGTCGCTTAATTTTTTCAACAAATCATTAAGATGTTTTAATAAATAAAATGACCTCCTTGTCACAGGTGTCCTAGCGGTCCATCTGAAAATACTTATTAGATAGAAGTAAAGGCCCCATTTGGTGGCGTGGTTGGCTTGATGGACATGTCTCATCAGGAGTGATAATTAGCTGTGCACAGTAGTAAAGGTGGGTCGGCAAAGTGTCCTCAGGTTCTCAGTCAGTCCTCGTTCCACTCCAGATCCTCTGTGTCTTTCTAGCATGGTCACTTCTGCATCCAAACTCTCAACGATGACGACGGAGAAGCAGAAAACTGGAGGCTTCAAAACAGTGGTTCAGATGATTATACACTTATGAAGCAATCATTATGAATACTGACTTCCATTTAGGCTAATAGATCCCTCTAAATAAGATTTAAATTTCCTTTGCAACATTATTTTATGTGTAATATTACTTTACAACCTCATTATAATTGCTGTTATTACTTCTTACTTTTTCTATTCTAGTGTCATTTTATCCTATTTATCTTTTTTCTGTGAACCACTGTACCTATATCTTACTGCTTTTCTATTAGGCACTGCTTTTATTCTTGTTGTGCATTTTGTTTTAAACAATATCTGGCACAACAATATTTTTGGGGGATTAAGAAGTTCTGTTCTGTCTTATCTTAAATTTGACACACTGGTCCTTTTAAATGTGGCGAATAACTACATGACTGAAATTTGAATTCTAATCAGTTTGGTTATTGTGGTGCTTTAGATGGATACATTACATCAGTCACAGGTTAGCATAAAATAATTAAATTGAAAGATTTATTCAAGTCAACACTTCTTTACAAACTGTACATGTGAGCAGCTGATTAGTTAGTTCTGTATGTGGCAGTGTGCATGTTAAAGGGAAAATAGTTTTGGAGATTTTCCTCCTTTGTTCAAAAGTTTCCCAACAATGATGTGTAGTACAACGCTGCAAGTTATGTAACTGAACAAAAAACAGAAAGTCCTGAAAGAACTGCCGTCCAGCTCTCGCTCTGTACTGTACATCATTAAATTTATGTGCCGTAAAGCAACAAATAATTCTTTGTTGTTTTAACCCAGAGGCACTTGTGTGACACGCTTATTTTTATTTTTATTTTTTAAATGAACACCCTTATTCATGGCAATATTCAGTTCATCTGTTTAACTGGTATTTTTCATACCCTTTTGAAGTGGCTGCGATTGCGTTACCTGCTGCTTCAGGATAAACAAAATCAAGTCCAGGGAGAGAAATGATCCGCCTCTACTTAGGTTTTAATCTTGAGCGTTGTGTGGTTTTTACAGGCTTGTGTGGTAGAAAGACTATCCTCATGTTCAATCTGCCTTGTAGTAAAATGGGTGCGTATCAGTGATGCAGGACTGAACAGATATCAGAAAATGGCAGATGCTTTAACTGATTTATCACTGACTGTAAACATCATCCTTCTCACCCACTGTTTTTTCTGTTTTTTTGGATTCACTGTTGTCTTTGCTTTTTAAAATTATTTTATTATTATTATTTTTTTTACTCTTTATTTTAGAGACAAATACTGCAAATTTGATCTCTCCCATCCACCTCTTAGCTGGGCTGCATCTACCCACTGCCTCCCTTTACCATTTGAAACGGAAAATTCTCTGCACTTTACTGTGAACGCCCACTGGATAATTCTCCTCCACAGTCTCTCAGTTTGCCACTCGTGTAAATACAACTGCTGGAGGGAACTATCTGACTTTGAGCAACCTTTTGTTCGTGCATACTAGAGTGTACTGCATTATAACATTCCCATATTGTGTTCCGCTGATTCTTTCGTATCTAACACTTACAATGAATTCTTAGCAAGCCTAATGGGGGATCAATAAAGTATTCTATTCTATTCTATTCTATTCTATTCTATTCTATTCCTCTTTTCTTCTCTGCAGCTGGTCTTTGTCAGGCTCGGAGCAGTTTGCTCTGCGTTACGCTGATGGTCCTCAGCTTTACATCACTGAGCAGGTCAGCTTCACTGTTTTCTTCTTATTTATGTATTGAGGTAAATAGTAAATCATTACAGAATTTCAGTATTCCTCCTTTATTATCTTTCAGAGCCGTGGTGACATCAAAAACGGGACCATCCTTCGATTAGCCATTTCTCCCGTAAGTCAACTTTGTTAACAAGCGCGTGGTTTTATCTCTCGACAGGAAGTTTTGAATTTGAAACTTCCTTAAAACTCAAAACCATTAGCTTTCTACACAACCATTTACTGGTTTGTGTTTTTGCTCAACTCTTTAATTCTTATTTTGTGTTTAACAGGAAAGGTTTGCATACATATCCACTCTACTTTACGGTCTTTATGTTCCATGGAAAATTGGGAATTCATCCAAAAGATCTTGTGGGTTTTTCTCTTCGGACATACTGGTTGTGACTCCTGAACTAAACTGTCATTATGTCACGATGGGGAAAGCAGTGCTTTTAAAAGAAGTTGTGATTTGCCATGCTTAATAGCAGCAGACTCTAACTCAGTAACCACGTATGATAATCTGTCTCTGTAATCCCATCCGGCTTCCAACTGCATCTCAAACCTCCAACTCAAAAACACCAAAAGTGCTTTAACTAATAATTGAAACATTAGTATTAAAATTCAATCTTATTTGTAATGTTTTGGCCATATTTTCTGAATTTGAGCAGTCAAACAAGTTTTAAATGTCGTCAAGTTAGCCACACTTACTGAGAAGAAAATACAGAAGTGCACTTATCAGACCCAAACTGTCACTGTTCATATACCACCTTAATGCTCTGTAGTTTTGGTTTCATGCTCTGTGTCTGAACTTTTAATGATAGAAACCTTTACATCTTGAAGTTCTCTTGCTTGCCTTTAGATGAAAATATATCTGACAAAAAGCAGGTGAAATGTAAACTGTATTCATGTCATTCTGAAGTTCTGTTCTCTATAAAAGTTTCCCCAAATTCACTGACATGGATGGATGCGGTGACTCACATCATGAAAGTGATGCTGCTTGTTTGTGACAGGGTCGTGCTGCTCGTCAGCTCCTGGAGAGGATCCAGTCTCATGGCATCGACGCTCGTCTTGAGGCTCTGAAAGAGCTCGCCAAGCTGTCTGCAGACCCAACCTTTGCCACAGAGTTTATCAACATGGAGGGCATCGGGACGCTGGCTCGTCTGGTCGAGAGCGGCACCCAGTGAGCGCTGATTTTGTTTTTGACATCCGACTGTGCTGATAGTTTGCTGACAGTTTGTTGTGTTGTCCGTGCAAAATTTGCAAGTTGTAAGCCATGTTTTCTTTAACCAGAAGCAGTTTCTGAGCATGTTTTCCTCTTGACACATTTTACTTACTGTGAGCTCATTCTTCACTGCAGCATAAAGTCCTGCATCTCTATGGAAACGCACAGCCATGGCTGGAAGGAGACAGAACTCAAAAGTGTATTTTGTGCTGAATAGCATAGTTATAATTCAGATAATCGTAAAAAAAAAAAAAAGAAGAAGATTTTTTTTCATTGTTTATTTGAAAAAAAAAAAAGGAATCAACATGTACAATAAATAAGTGCTCTCAGATGCTCAACAGTGTAGAAAAAACAGTGATGCTACATAGATGTTTTACTACTTATAGTTGTAATTTGTCTCCATACTTGTTCAACTCAGTTCAGCCAAACAGTCCCTTATCTGCTTACATTAGTATTTCTATAAAGCCAAACTAGATGACAAACGAGTGATGTGATAAATGACTAACCGTCATTTACTTCCCTCAGCTTTGGTGAAATGCTGGCCTTCACTCTCACTGCCTTCCTGGAGCTGATGGATCATGGCATTGTGTCCTGGGACCTTATCTCCCTCTCCTTCATCAAACAGGTACCTCCTCCAACAAAAGAACAATCCATTAGACGCGTTAAGAGTTTCACATAAACTCAACTGTACAAGTCTCTGTTTGAAATTTCAAGGTCGATCTTTTTATTCGTTTTTGTTCATGTACTTTTATTTAATTACTTGACCTTTTTTTTTCTTTCCAACGACGGAAGTGCGTGGGTGCTGTTGCCTGGCAACTTCTCGCATTATGTAGAGCTCTGTCAGTGTGTATGTGAATGGTTTTATTCTGGAAACTTCACTGTGGCCTTGACAGCCACTCGGGGGAAACTAACAGAACTCTTAGTTTGGTTTTCGTTTACAAACAAATAAGGTTCTAATACTAATACTAATAATAATAATGATACATAATGCTTATATAGTGCTTTTCAAGATAGTCAAAGACACTTTACAAAGTAGGTAGCAACAAAACAAACAAAAATAATAACAAATATGTAAATAAAACATAATGAAAAAGGAACATAAGCTCTGTTCTACTTGATTTTATGAATTCACTTGGAAACTTTCTACCCTGGTTTATTTTTGTTTACCACAAACACTTTCAAGTCCAACTGAATAAAGTAAAAAAAAAATGCAAATCTGGCATGTTAACGATTCAGATTTATCTGCCTGGTCTCAGTCTCTGTCCTCACTCAGATTGCAGGCTATGTGAACCAGCCGATGGTGGACGTGTCCATCCTGCAGCGCTCCCTGGCCATCCTGGAGAGCATGGTCCTGAACAGCCACAGCCTCTACCACCGAGTGGCCCAGGAAATCACCGTGGGACAACTCATCGGGCACCTGCAAGTGTGAGCACACACACACGCACAGGGGCTTCACGCACTCTGATACGGGGGGCAAAGAAGTGAACGTAGCAGTGTGGGGTGTTTTAGAAATAATGCTGCTGTATTTGCCATGATTTAGTTCATGGAACTATTAAACCCTATTCAGGACTTTCATGTTGCCATACGCAGAAGGTCTTTCGGCGTTCATTGGATCCCAAGAAAGAATATGTGCAAAATATTTGTTGGTATTCATTATAGACTTTTATACGATGTTAAATGCATTTTCTGATAAGTTGAACGTATTTTTGGTTCCAAATGTATGACAAATGTCCCTCTTTTTATATTATTATTAGATATAAAAATCTTCAAAATGGCCTGGGGTCCAAAAGATCCCAAAAGTCCTGAATAGGATTAAAGGATGAGTTCAGGATGTGTAGATGACCCCAATCAAACATCATGAAATCCTGTGAAAAGACCAAAACCAACAGTGTTAGTTTGACACTCAATACTTTCCTGTTTCTCTTAGCTCTTAGCTCCGGCTCTACAGGAAATAAATGTGAAAAAACATTGGACAGTTACCTTTTGTATATGCAACAGCCTGGCATTGTAGTTTCAGTGCATATGTCAGTGACTCCTTTATGTATTCCATCTGTGTTGGGTGCTCTGATGAGTATTTACAGCAGCAGAAAGACAGTGTATGTGGGATCCACTCAGAATAGAATAAAAAGCCTTTGGTAATCATAATGATGAAACATGTCACCCAGTGCAAACAGTGTGGCTCACTGATATGTTGTTAATACTTTATGGGTGACAACAGAGCCCTACGAGATAGAGAAGCTATATTAGGAATTAGATAAGCTGGCGATGTTTGTTGGAGGGATTCAATGTTGGTTTTGGTCTGTTTATTGGATTAAAATATTGTTGATGTCTTGTAAAATTTCCAAGATACGCTCACTTGTGTTGACGGAACAGCAAAATATAGAATAACAGTTGTATAACTGTTGCTGGCATCTAAAAATCCTGCTCATCCCAACCGTTTGTACCGATAAAACTAAGTGTAAATGTTGTGTGTGTAGCGTAGCTGTTAGCCTGTAGTTTAAGTCCTGTGTGGATATCTCTGGAGCACGATGCTTCTAACTGGTTGCTACGCTGCTGGATATTTCTTCAGGTCAAACCAGGAGATCCAGACCTATGCCATCGCCCTCATCAACGCTCTTTTCCTGAAGGCACCAGAGGACAGACGGCAGGTAAGTGCACTTACAGCACAGCGCGCTACTCTCAGTAGATAGACATAACTGGAATACTAATGTTCCATCCTCATACTTCACTCTTAAAAAAAAACATAATCAACATTTGTTCAGTTTTTTGGTATCAGAGAGCTTTGACTCATTGCATTTGCAGCAGTAGGTTAGTTAAAGCTAATCTCACGATAGACGTCTGTCTGCCAGCTGTCACGTTGTGGATTCTGTCTGACAGTCATTGTTGTAATGACACACTCACTCAAAATAGTACTCACCTCCCTTTGTAGTTTGTACATTTGTCATCCTGCTGTTTTTTCAGCTGTAACCGAAGGATGAGTGTTTGTGAAGGGATGTGGCGCCCTTTAGAATGCAGCAGTTATTTATTTTTAGGCTAAGGTTAATAAAAAGGGTTTGTAGTGAAGTGAAGGACTGAACTTGATGTTATTCTGCGGTATATAAGGTATGTAAATCACGAAATGGTAGCTTTCTTAGCAAAGTTAACAAGTCTGAAAAATAAATCAGATGCATCTACAAATGCTAAATTATAACACTTAATAACATGATCAATATTCTTTTAAATAAATATCTCACCCTTTTCACTTACACAATTGTTTTAAATCTGAAATGTATTTGCAGTACAAACAAATGTACAAACACTGAAGGAGTGAGTGCATCTGTCCAGTATGTCACTGTCTCGTTCTTTTGAATCTGCAGTTGTAACTTTTGTGCAGTAGTGTACTGCAGTGTTTAATCTTGTGTCATACTATGTCCCTGTGTGTGCTTTGTTTCTAAATTAGAGTACTCCATGTAAAGTTTGATTTCTCAGTTTAAGCAAGAAGTTAAACAATATGTTGCTCGTGTATTTTCATATTTTTACAGGAGACGACAGTCTAACTTAAAGCACTCCTTTATTAGAAAGTAATTCTGTTTCAGACCTAGAAATAATGTCTTTGGGAGTGAAAAAAAACTGAATGAAAACTGGAGGATAAAACTTGCTGTTTAGGTTTTTCAGCAAATGAAGAAATCTTATTTAGATTAAACAAATTAAAATAGTGTAACTTGTTGCTTTTGTTACAAGCACTACATTTGTACAAATATTGAACATTTGATTAAATGTTTTGATTTCCAAAATTATTTTTTGACAACAAAATAAATAAAAACCTCATATAAAAATATTCTCCTATTAGCAAGAATTACTCAGTCTGCATCTGCTTATTTGTGACTAATTCTATACATAACCTGTTTGTATTTATCATCCGTTTTTGTCACCATAGTTTATGAGTTGAGAACCAAGGATATGCAGGAAAAAGACAGAAAATGGATTGTAGAACAAATAATTAACTTTGCTCATGAGGGATTTCCCTTTTAAATTGTTAGTCTTTACATTTTGATCAAATGTTTTTGTTGTGACTTTAATTTGTGTGCTTAAGAAAACACACTTTTGACTGAATGGGCAGATGTTTTGGCTTCAGTGGTACTCCTATAGTCACCACTTTACACTTAACTAACAAACTTCTCAACAAAATTCTTATTGCAAAGGTCCAAAGACCCGTAAGACTTAGAAATGAACCTCACTCAGCTTTAAAAGTGCAAATGGTAAATTCAGGTCAGTATGTGAGGAGGCACTGGGTTATACGTAACTGTGAGAAGAAGAAGTGGCCTCAGTTTTTTTTGCAGGTTGCAACATTTCCTTTCGGTGACCTTATGACGTACAGTAGGTTCGGACAGTTGTCCTTTAACACACATTCCTCTCCAGCTGCTGTTATTGACCACTGGAGGGCGAACTGAGGCAGTTCTAGTGGGAGGAACACAGCAGAGGGACACACGGTGTATCCTGTACACGCTTATATGACTGCAGCCATCAACTAAATGCCAGTTCAAACCTCATTTGTTCAGTAAATGCGGAGTTACTCTACACTGACATTAACAGATCTATTTGCTCCAGTTTAGATGTTCTCAGTTTCATTTTCCAAACTAATTATTCTCAAAATGAAGTCAGGCAGGAAGGAGTGAGGTGCAGAAAAGAAATGGATTGATTTAAACGTTATATAATAACATTTGCAGACACGAGAGCAACCAGCACAGCATCACCTGCTGAGGTTGGATCAAATTTTCTAACTGTGAAATCTTTTCTACACCAGCTGGATAAATGAATAAATACATGGGTGTCAGATATGTCGTGACTGTTTAATGTCTTTATTTGACATGATTCTGTTTCGTGTTCTTTTTTTCCATTGCATGCTGTGCCGGTGATGTATCCTTGTATCTCATTGTCCATGTGTGTGCACTTTTTGTTTGCATTACTGTCACGCCCATGTCCCTCCTCCCTGCCCTCAACCCGTAGGAGGAGTATACTAACCCGCTGGAGCAGCACCTCACTGTGAGTACGCATCCCTCAGCAGCTCATACCATCTTTTCCACTCCACAGTCCTTCTCCTCCTTCACTCTTGAGCTGTTTCTGTGCCGTGGAAAGCCATTGCATAATCCATTCAAATTAAGATAGAACCATAGCTTGCTGCAGCAGCAGACAGACTTGTGTTGACGGAGTGAAGTTTGGCCACATTTTTCAGAAGGTGTAAAGTGCAAATGGTTCAAATTTAGCTTCTATTTTTGCAAAGATTCCCTTCACTTGAGTACCGATACTGTTGTGTGCTGCTTTGGTGTGTAGCAAAACGTCGATTTGTGTGTTGCAATGATGTATGTCTTCACCCTCAGGAAATGGCAAGCACTTTGGCTCAGAAACACCTGCGGTCCATCATTCTCAATGTGAGTATCAAGTCTGAAAGGCAGAGAATAAAATATCTGTGACAAACTCAGCTGCACATCAGGACTCATACCCCGCTCTGCCGGCTATTAAGCCTTCAGACGAGCTTCATTAAGCTTTAAGCAGTTGCCAGAGACTGTTTTTTGAAACTAGTTAGAATCAAAACACCAGAATGCCTTCTATATGCAAAATATTTCTGTTTATCCTGCCTTGGGATTATCCAGTGTTGGGCTTTGGTGATAGTTTCATCCTCGGGACCAAGAGTTGGTCAGCATTTGGGAAATGCAAAGCTTTGCTCACTTGGGGAGCTGTGACACAGAACCAGCAAATGTGATACGACACCAAGTCCATGAAGTGGAACAGAATCTGCTCTGAAAATGATTCCTTTTGGCATTCGTCTGGGAGTGCCTGACTGAACTGGCTGCAAATGTCAGCATGGAAGATGCTGCACTCCAACATCCTGGAGCAGGAAAACGTCCTGGAGCTGCTCCGGCATTGTTTGGTCTCATGGAACCAAAACCTTGCGAGTGTGTTCGCTGTTAATGAGATCTGCTCACCGGTTGGACAGTAACGGTCCAATGTGGACCTTGAATGCAACTCCATTTATGCTGCAGTAATCACCATCTGTATTATCACCAGTTTGTTTTGACACATTACGTTGTTGGTCAATTTATTTTTCTTTTTGTTGTAGTTGATAATTGCATCAAACAGTAATCATGCAGTGCGTCAAAACATACAATACAATAAACACAATATAATAGAATGTCATGCTTTCGATAGAGGAAAAACAGTTTATTAGGCCTTGCTGTTGTTTCATGAGTAGCTTTGTTTTGCGCTGCTTGATACAATGTGCTGTTTACGCACCCTTTGCTGCCCACACAGAGGTTTTGTTCTAATCGTAGGACTCTTCTTTTGCAGCACGTTATAAGAGGAAATCGACCAATCAAAGCAGAAATGGCACATCAGCTATATGTCCTGCAGGTGTTGACCTTTAACCTTTTGGAAGAACGAATGATGACCAAAATGGATCCAAATGACCAGGTACAATATTCGACATTTATTTCCATACTGCCGCGTCATCCTGTTGAAATAGATTACTGCACTGCTAAATGCAATAAAACAGATGCTTGTATATAAAATGTAAGCAAACTTTGGTGGTATGTTTAAATGAACAGTATGGTTAATTGAATGGTAACAGCCTGCATCCTGGAAAAGGGCAATAATCAGAGTCTGCCTTCCAGCAGTGGAGAAACCACTCTGATGGATCTGCCTTAAGTGTAACAAGTGGACCAGAAAATTAAAGTTTCCCTGTTTTTAGCTGAGTTTATTTGCAGCCATCTGCTCACTGCTGGTTCACCTGTCCTTTTTATGGGTTTGTTTGTTATGTTGCTGCGATAATGTTGACCTGTTTATGCTGATATGCTCTTCACATGTTGGCTTTTTTCCTCCCAGGCTCAGAGAGACATAATTTTTGAGCTGCGTAGAATTGCCTTTGATGGAGAAAATGACCCCACTGGTACAGAAAAGAGAAAGGCGATGTACACCAAGGACTACAAGATGCTGGGTTTTACTGTGAGTCTCCTCTACAAATTTCAGTTTCTTCTTGTCAAAAGGAATAATTATTAAACTAATTGTGTAAATAGATTCGGGCAGATGTGAGCTGTTTGTTCTACTGCCTGCTGGCTCATGCCGTCTGTGTTTGAAATGCAGAACCATGTGAACCCAGCCATGGACTTCACCCAGACTCCTCCAGGGATGCTGGCTCTGGACAACATGCTGTATCTGGCCAAGGTTCACCAGGATACGTACATCAGGGTTAGTGTTGGCCTAGGGCACGGCTTTACTCAGTTCACGGAGCCAGAAAAGTCGGCCTCACCTAATGCGTCTCTCCACTCACGACAGATTGTCCTGGAAAACAGCAGCCGAGAGGACAAGCACGAGTGTCCCTTTGGCCGCTGCGCCATTGAACTCACTCGAATGCTGTGCGAGATACTTCAGGTCGGAGAACTGCGTAAGTAGCTTAGTGTGTAGCTGTTGTACTCTGAAAAGTCACTGACGCTCATTACTTTAGAGCAGGATGGTGTGAGAGAGACGAATGCCTCTCTCATGCCAGCGTTTTCATTTTACAATTAAAATCATGGCTTTGTGCAGCTAATGAAGGCTGCAACGATTATCACCCCATGTTCTTCACCCATGACCGGGCATGGGAGGAGTTCTTCTGCGTCTGCATTCAGCTGCTGAATAAAACTTGGAAGGAGATGAGGGCCACAGCTGAAGACTTCAACAAGGTCTGACATCAAAACCTTCTGACTGTCATTTCACATATATTCAGATATGTTTATAGGCGTTACATTCCCTGCTTTAACCCAGCTTTCATAATGCATGTGTAAGCCTTCTCACACAAACCTCACATAAGTTGTGCCATACATGTGACTGTGGTTTTTCCAATTATGCAAAGCTCACTGTGCAACCAAGATGACAACCTTCACAAACACAGATCCAATCCGTGCATAGAACAAAACACCGTTTTCTAAAACTTTTTATTTGCTCTAAAAATGCACCAAAACATGATACAGTCAAAAAGGATGGGACTGGTGAAAAACACTACACTGAAATATTTAAACTTTGCCAATGAAAGCAGCATTATATATATGCAGAATTTTAAAACTGAATACTAATCATTTTTAGGCTGAAGTCTTCCTTAGCCCTCTGAACTCTAAGCAGCTTCTGGGTGTCACATTTTTAGTGACTGTGGGCTCATTTTGTGCTGCGGTATAAAGTCGTGCACCTCTATGGAAACAGCACAACCATGGCTAGAAGCAGAGAGAACTCAAAAATGTTTTTTTTTGCGGTATGACTTAGCTACAATGCCATAAATCATAAAAAGAAAAGGCAAACGTTGAATTTCTTTGATTACAAAAACTGAAAACCTGGAACACACACGTACAACATTACCAAAGTGCTTACAGGCTCTGTGTATTACAGATATGTTACTGCGTACATTTTTGATTTGATTCCACATGTCTCCTCCCTGCTCTGTGTAAACACAGCCTGCAGTTCAGCTGAATAGTTCCTGAATTTTTGTCACGTCACTGTTGGCCATAGCAAAGAGTTTATTTTTTGGCTTTTTTTTTAACTGAAATATGTAGACTACAGTAGCCCTGTGATAGACTGGCGACCTGTCCAGGGTGTCCCCTGCCTTCGCCCTAAGTCGGCTGGGATAGGCTCCAGCCCCCCCGCGACCCTCGTGAGGATTAAGCGGTGTATAGATGATGGATGGATGGATGTAGACTACAGTAATTTCTGCTGAAACAAAAAAAATTCACAGTTCTCACAATTTTAACTTTAGATTTGGGTTGAAGTTACCATACAGGCTGCACATCACATATGTTTAGTTCATCGACCATCAGAAAGGTGAATATCTGACAATTCTTTCTGTTTTTCCAGTTCTTGGCTCTAATAAATGCTGTAGTTTTGTTGATTTCTTTAGGACAACATCAGTGGGTTTTGGTGTTAAGTGGGTTAAATAAATTGTAAATCAAATTAAATTAAAATATAATTGCATATGTTGGTTAATACTTGAACAAATATACTTTCCCAAACAATAAACGTTAGTGACTTTTCCTCTTAGAGCATCACATTTTGGACCTTTAGTGAAATGTGTGCTAAAAACTGCTGTCAACAAAATAACAAATATACTTTTGTAGATTTTTAGATGAGCTACATTCATCAGTTTTAAGAGTTTAAATGCCATCCAACATTTCTAATCAAGTGATACTGAGCGAGTAGGTTGGTTACAGTAGGTGGTCCTCATTACCAAACACTCACCATCTGTTCAGTCTGCCCAGTTATCCCAGTATGAACGTGAGCGATGGCAGGCTTTCTACTGGAACACATTGCTGCTGTGGCTGCTGTAGCTGCTGTGCTCTGCTGTGTGTGACTTAGCAGCTCACTGGAGCAGACAGCCTAAAGGTTTTTGGTTTATTAAATAATGCATGACAATTACTACTTACCTCGACGTTCAATGAAATGAACAGGGATACATGAAACCATTTACTGTGTTTTAAATATTGATGCCTTTAGAAAAGTCAAAAGATGGCTGTCAGCAGACTGAGTTTCTGAATGAAAAAAAAAGATGATTCTGTGAATTTGACTTTAATAATATTCATGGCTCATTAAAAACCAATGCAGCTAATCTGAAAGTACTGCCAGAGACAGTCATGGCTAAGCGGATGAGAATACTGTAGCTCTCATCCTGTTTTGAAACCGTCTTTTCAACCCCCGCCAGGTGATGCAGGTGGTTCGTGAGCAGATCACCAGAGCTCTGGCGATGAAGCCGTCATCTATCGACCAGCTGAAGAATAAACTGCGTGGCCTCAACTATTCCGAGATCCTGCGTCTGCGACAGTCAGAACGAATGAGCCAGGATGACTTCCAGTCTCCACCGATCATGTCAGTCTGCGTCTCCTCTGCCTCACATTCTGACGTTACAGTACAGTTTCAACATTTCTGCATTTTTTGAAGTCTTCAGCAGTGTAGTTTTGACAAACCCTGTGGAGTATTACTCATTTAGCACGTTTAATGTTTTCTTAGCAATCAAATGTAATGCTGCTTGAATAAGTTCAAATCCAAACTCTACTTTGTTTCTATGATCATATAGCGTTGTACGTTTATGCTTGTTCTTGTTGTTTGTGCTGCAGTGAGCTGCGGGAGAGAATTCAACCCGAGATCTTGGAGCTCATCAAGCAACAGCGACTCAACCGGCTGTGCGAAGGAAGCTGCTTCCGCAAACTGGGGAACCGCCGAAGGCAAGGTACATACAGCATCAGTACGATCGCTTTGCCTCTTCCTGCTGAAGGACTGCCGCTGCTGTTGTCTAACACCTAAACACTGTGTTCAATGCCTTTTTTTGTAGAGAAGTTTTGGTTCTGCAGACTCTCTCTGAATCACAAAGTGCTGCACTACGGGGACTTGGATGAGTCACCTCAGGGTGAAGTGCCTTTTGAGCTACTCAGTGACAAGAGTAAGACACTTCGAAAACCTTTATTTCTCCAAGTGGCTGCTTCTCCCAGTTAATAAATGTTTCATAACACACACACACATTGACACTGTCACTGGAAGGCCACGCTGCATCTGTCAGGAGGCTCTCCTTAATAAATTTCTGTAATTATTTGTTTATTTCTCCTGTATTCCTCCTAGTCCCCGTCTCAGATATCAAGTCTGTGGTGACAGGGAAAGACTGCCCTCATATGAAGGAGAAAAGTGCTCTAAAACAAAACAAGGTCAGATCATTTTCATTATTTTTTTTTTATTAGCATTCTAGTCACATAGTCATCCTCACATTCTTTGTTGTGTGTCAGTGTAGGAAACGTGTTGTTTAACCTGTTGCGTTCGCAGGAGGTGCTGGAGTTGGCCTTCTCTGTTCTCTATGATCCTGATGAAACACTCAATTTTGTTGCACCCAATAAATACGAGGTAAGTCGATATGTACACAATAAGGCATAATGCATATATGCAATTGTTAAACTTTCAATGCCTGCCAGTGCAAAAGAGTCCCCTCTGCAGACATATGCATGCAAGTTTGTGTCAGTACAAGGGCAGCGGTGCTCAGCAGTAGCATGCACGTTAGAAATATGAAGATAACGATCTGCTGCACATGTATGAAACCAAGTCCTCCAGGTGAACTAGAAGGTACTGTAACAATAACTCCTCACTGTTCACAGCTGTCTGTGTGCAGAGGGGGTTTAATCCAAATTTAAGCCTTAAAGTTGCACTGATCAATATTTCTATATGAACAGTGGGTCGAATTATTATGTTTAATATGAAAGGGATCACTTGTGTAAAGAATTTTTACCTGACTCTCACCTGCATTGTGCAGCTCTGTGGAGCATTTTAGCGTATTTCACTTCATCGCTACATCAGCAGCTTTGCTATTTGGGCTCAGTCCCACTGCTCTCATCATCCTCATTTCCAACAGCAGCAGGCAGCTGCTTTCACAGAAAAAGCTCTAATAAATTTGCCGCACGTTACCTTCTCAGCATCAAACTGCAGACAGACAAACTTGGTAACCAGCTGGTGAACACAGTCAAGTATTTAGCTGCTAAAGAGCCAGATATTTCCCTCAGGAATTGGTGTGAAGAGAGCAGAATGTGAGTGAATATTTGGACTCCCATTTGCCAGGTGGCCAGAAACATCTCCAACTGAATTCCAAATGTTATTCAGTGTTTGGCACGCATGTAAATTGTCAACACATTTGCCATATCAACTTTAGAAGGTGATAAAATGTTAATGTTGTGTTTACAGCTTGTTTCGCTGCACCCCGAGGGAGCCCAAAAAAAAAAAAAAAAATCAATTAACCCCTTAACACTCGCCGACCTGAATATGGGCCAAGTGAAAATTCTGCTGCTGTATTTTGAATGGCATCAGCCGAGTCTGAATAATCAGTGGTGTAACTCTTCTAGGATGTCAATGCTGCAGCAGCAGCAGTGGATCCTTACATTGTAATTACACTGCAGAATGGTCGTTTCCTACCTTTTCTTGTCGATAGGGACACATTCTCGATGAATCACTATGTGCTGTAAGCTATTTCCATTGTAAGATAAGATAAGCCTTTATTAATTCCACAGTGGGGATTGTGCAGTGCTGCAGCAGCAATGGTGATAGTGCAAATATGTAAGGAAAATAAATAGAAAAATAAAATCATAACAAAAAAATGATACATAAGCACTAATTCATCCATATGTGATTATGTGTAATTTGTACAGATCCCTCTGGATGTGGAAAATAACAATATTGCACATATCAATGGTTTTGCACAGATTTTTTGAAAAATAGAAAAATACTGATATTGCACAGATTCTTTTATATGTAGAAAATAAACTGATGATGCACGATATTTTTAAATGTACAAAATATGATTTAATTGTAAGTCCAATGAGCTAAATTCTTCCATGCTTTTAGTCTTTTTTTTTTGGTGAATATTAAGCAGTTATTACTGGTTTTACTAAGAAGCATGATTTGAGTTTTTTTTTTTCGTATGCCTATCAAAAGTACTAAAAACTGCTCAGTCACAAAGTGGCAAAAGTAGTTTTGAATGTGTAGTTCAGTGCAATTAAATCAACTAACATATATACAACTTGCTGGGAAGAATCTCTTAAATTGCTGTGAATGGCAATTTTGACACAACCTTCACAGATGTTCCTTTGTGTGTCTGTGCACATGTGCAGTATTGCATCTGGACTGATGGGCTGTGTGCGCTGCTGGGCAGGGAGATGGGCAGTGACCTGACACGCAGCGACCTAGATACTCTCATCAGCATGGAGATGAAGCTCCGCCTCCTCGACCTTGAGAACATCACGATTCCAGAAGCGCCGCCTCCCGTGCCGAAGGAGCCTAGCTCATATAACTTCACCTACAACTACAGCTGAGATGTGTGTGTGTGTACGCGCGTGTTTGCTATGCATGTATGTGTTTGTCAAGGACGAGTATCTTTTGATGAATTTAGCTGCAAATGTGTACACCGGACAAGACTACTTTGAATTATTGTTTTTTTTTACATTTCAGAACCTTGGAGACTTTGCCCTATCCGTGTTTGTGATGCTGTGTGGTTTCCAGATAGGAGAAATGTGTTTTTAGCTTCACGGGCAGGTCAGAGGTCAGGGTTCAGTGCAGAGTGTTGATTGTGGAGCTGCTGGAGGTTCAGTGAGTGAATCTTTTTTTCTCTGAAAAATCTCCAGGCAGCGTCCTGATTCATGCTTCCCCTGTTCTCTTATTTAAAGATTATGGATGAAAAGATCAAAATCTGCAAATGAACTTTGACTCAAGTACATTTTAGTCAAATTGAGGCTTAATTGATCAGTCAAGCCATGTGTCTAGTCTCCATGGCAACTAAAAATGAAGTAGCCACCATTTCAGTTGTGATCCTGCGTTCACTTCGACACTGCCTGCCCCTCCACATG
Source organism: Stegastes partitus (assembly GCF_000690725.1). NCBI lineage: Eukaryota > Metazoa > Chordata > Actinopteri > Pomacentridae > Stegastes > Stegastes partitus. The sequence goes on along the minus strand of NW_007578099.1, from coordinate 34,816 downwards.
TACAGATGTATGGTACAGTCTCATCAGCTCTACGTTCTGTTCCCTACTGCAGCCTCAGTGATGTTAAGATTCGTCATTGGAATACAGTGATTAAAGGACTGAAATGTGACAGAGTTGTAGAGTAAAGTAAGTAATTTATGGAGGAAGCAGGTAAGATGGAAGCACATTCTTTGTTTCTTTCATGACTATCATACAGGGAACAGAAAAGTGTGTTAATAGTGATTAATTGTTTGAGCTATTAAATGTCAGAAAACTGTGAAAAATGTCAATCACTATTTTCCAGAAGCCAAAAGATAATTTTAAAATGACTTGTTCTGCCAAAAAACCAAAACACATATTTAATTTGCTATTTTGAAAACCCAGAAAACCAGCAAATAGTCATATTTGAGAAGGCATTTCATATTTTAAAAATGCCATTAATATCTAAACAACAAAGTGTTTGTCTTTTTTTTTTTTTTTGCAAATGTACTGTCTGTCAATCACTAATCAATTATTAGACTACTGGTTTCGGCTCAATGGAAGTGTTTATATTTGCTATGGCTCCAGTCTACTCAACATTGATGCTGCTTCTCTGACTCACTTCCCTCCTCAGACCAGTACACCTTCTCCATAACCTGCAATACAGTGTGGACATACTGTATACAAACCCTACTGGGTTAACAAAGCTGTCCAAGTGTGTGAAAATCCTTAAAGTTGCCCTCGCCTACTGTAGGTGTCTGTAAGTGTGTGTGTCTGTGTGTAAGTTTGTATATGCAGATTTTGAGATTTTGTGTGTGTTTACATTGAGGGATTTAAGGAATAATCTCAATATATCATGAGCTTGCTGCTCATTGAAGTCGGGTCCGAGACGCTGACATCCAACACTTAAAAAAACAAACATGAATGATGTAAACCTTTTTCGAATCATAGTCACTGCATTGCCTTATCAGTCATACATTCACTATGTGTCATTTATAAGCAGTATATGAAACACATGACAACAAACTGTATGGTGCAGTTGTAGCAGATATGAAGACAGTTTTTCGGTGTTTCTACCAACTATAGCTCCTCCTATGATGCACTCATAGTCGTTGCATAAACAGTTGCGTAATGTTAGATTGCACAGTGTAACTTGGTTGTAATAGCATATAATCCTATTTTCTGTAGTTAACAACCAGCTACATATTGGCTTATAACAATCTTGAGTGTTTTATAAAGCATTCATTACAACAGGATCACAACTATATGTAGGTTTAATACTGACAATGTATGATTATCTAAGATCATACTGTGTTATCAAACATTTGTTGTTGCTTTTAATGGTTATTAGTTGTTAAGAAATTTGTTAATAAACACTACAAATGCACCAAAATCCACTACAACTACATTATACTATAACGGCTGAACCATGTATTGTTTGTGTACTGCTTATAAGATAAATGCTAAATTTGGTTTGATTTAAACTAAAGTGTGTTTGGGAGGATCATACTGTAGTGTGGTACAGAGTTTTGTTTAAAAAAAAAAAAAAGAACTTGGCTTACGTTACAACAGTGAAGGATACCCTTGGTCGTTGAATTAATTACCAGATTTGAAGCTTGATTTCAAACATTTTATCACACTGTGCAAATGCAAACAGGACAAAAGAGCAGCTCTGTTGGTGATATTTGGTTTACGTGCCAGAAACACAATCCTGGAAGCAGGTCAAAAAACAGAGTGACATCTAGTACTGCTCATGTATCACGCAGAGATATTACTTCCAGTACTATTGCTTGATGTCATTTTCTTATTTCCACATAGTTATTGGTTCTAAACTTTTTTCCTGTTGACTTCTAAACCAGTAATAATCACTGCTGTCATTTATTAATGCAGAATAGAATTATATTTTTGTAAATGATTGTACAATTTTATCAGTTGTGAAGAGAATGGGTATTGAACTAACGTAGCATTTTCACTTCGCATCACTCTGTACAGTACATTCAACACGCTCATTCCACTCTGAGAAATGGTTTCACTTTTTTCCAAGTGTCCACCACAGTTTCATATCACGAGCACCATTTAGGAATCACTCACTCCAGCACCTAAATATGATGTCAGCGTTGATGTAATAATAGAAATCGCCATTACTGTTAATGCTGTTTGTGAAAAGAAATACAGTTGATATTTGTTTCTTTTTCAGTTGTTCCTATGTTTGGTTTTAAATTGATGTTGAAATTGTTTTAACCTGTTACAAACTTTCCTTTTTTTATGGTGGACCTGAGAGGTCATTTAACTGCAACTTAAACACATGCAAACTAAATAATAAGTCACAACAGCCTTCTTGGTTTGCTTGTGTTTTGCATATCGTGTGTTTTATTAAGCTGCAGTGCTTGAAGTTCTCAGGGTCGCCTTATTAATTTATATTCCAGTAAATCTCTGAATCATTAACGTGTGTTCAGAAATCAACTGCAGCTAAAACAGATCAGTAATCACAATATATTACAGTGAGCATTCCTGCGTTGGATGTACGAACAGTATGACTTGAAGTTTTTGCATCTGGCACTCTTTTACATGACTTGCTAAACTATTTATTTACACTTGGTAGTGATAGATAAAATGACAGAATGACAAAAAAATTTAAATATAGTATACATATAGATCATTGTATGTATATACAGTATTGTGTTGCCTTATTGAAGAAATGTATTATGTTTTGTGTGAATAAATACAAAGTCTAACTACTGTTTAAAGTGTGTTTCTACTGACATTTGCCTCATTAAAGGACCCGTCAATCATTTTCTTTGCGCACTTACTGTAATTTTGAGGTAGATTCAGATATGTAATGGAAGTGTAATAATGTAGTAATAACTAGAGCAGCTACATCTGTACTGAAAACGATGTGGGTTGACGTAAACATTCCTCTGGCCCTAAAGGTATTCCTACTGGAAGTCAGTATTAAGAAGCAAGATGCAATATTCTTTGACCTTGTTTGTTCGGTGCGAAACTTAATCCTCAAGTTCAGCTGAAGCTATTAGGCGTTATCAGTTTGACTCAGACAAATCAATGGCTCAAATTAGTGAAGTCTTTGTAGAGCAAAAACTGCTCAGCATGAAAACACTGTTTGTGGAAACACAAAGAGGGACTTTGATAGGGAAAAGATTGTAAATTTGTAAGCTTAACAACTTGGTTCGACTCACTCAGACTGCTGAAAGCTTATATTATCTGTGACTGACCTTTGGAAGCCGTGTCTACACGTCTCCTGTACCTTACATTGTAATCACGCAAGCAAGGGATCTTCACTTTCAGTACTAAGAGGAAGGTTATTATAGTGACCAGTGTACATGTGGAAATGTCAGTATTTTACAAGACAGTCTTGAAGAAATGTAGAAACCTGTCTTTTACCCTTGTTAAAGCCTCTTGCTCAGTTCCATGTCTTATCCAGCAGGGGACACACTGTGTCCTGTTTACTGAGTCACTTACTCAGATATCCTGAGCTATTATCTTACTTACCCACACTGCGGAGCAACAATAATTGCATACAGGTAAGGAAAGAGATGTACCTGCAGACGAACCAGTAATATGGGATTTCTCTGCAGAGGGCTTGGTTCATACGTTGATATACATTAAAATATTTTCAGTATTTCTATGTTTAGTTTGCAGGTGCCAAAATGGAAATAAACAGTTAAACTGAGGAAATGAAAAAGATTTTATTGTATTGTATATAGCTCAAAATAGAATTTAACACAATCACTTTAAGATCACTTTTATTTTTGAAACAGAATGTGGGACGTTAGGTGGGGGAATCTGGATGAGAATACTGTGTATGTTCTGCAAGATGGACAACCCAGTCCAGCATACTGAAAGCTAAGCAAAGGGGTTGTTTACATCAATCACTTTGACTTACAGAGTCCAAACAAGCAGAAGTTTCATTCAGTATCAGTCTTAAGGCAGATTTTCATCTGCTTGGAGAAAGTATGGTTCAGTCTGTGGAACATGTAGACAGTAAACATGACAAAACCCTGGAGGTCTGAGCTGCTCACCTCTGTAAATATCTGTCCCTGGATTGACTCAGGTTCTCTTTAGTTTCAGTCCAGTGGTCAACGGCAGCTCAGTTGTTTCTCCTGTGTTCACTCACTGTGCAGCAGGAGTATGATTGTCCAGTTTTATTTCCCTGGTTAGGGGTTAGGCATTCTGTACAACACATCTTAACACAGAAACAATGTCAATATATACTTTATACTGTATATAAAATAAATACAAATCTCTTTCTACACCACTGCTGTCGTCTACGATTCCCCTCTTCTTGTTGCGATTAACAAAGTGTATATTTGACATTTTGTATGTACGTGTGTGTGTGTGTGTGTGTGTGTGTGTGTCAGTGTCTAGCATTTGAATGTGCACAATCATCTCAGCAGTCCTGATGTAGTAGCAGTTTCTCACTCAGATTTGGCTCATGTCTGTCGCTTCCTTTTGTCTTTTGATTGATGATCACAGCCTTGGGACACTGGATATCCTGATGGAGGGTATTGAGATGCTTTCCTGCCCCTTCGCGTGGCTCGGTGTCCCAGCCCTGGCCTGCCAGCAGCAGTATGAGCGCGAGGAGCAGTAGTGTGACTGCTGTGGAGGTCAGCTGTGGGTTGAGCTGCAGGCTGGGCTGAGGCTCTGGGACATCCTTCGTCCTGAATGAAACACACTGGGGCTTTTTGCTCCCTCCTAGTCTCCTGCTGGCATGCTTGGCGACCTCACTGCTCCCTAAATGCAGACACACTCTGTAAAATGTCTCTGCCTGCAGGTGAGTCAGGTTGAAGCTCTGCGTGCCAGCCAGGATGCGTGTGGTGTACGTGGGTGTGTGGGCGTTGGAGTATATGGCCTGCCAGGATAGGCGGGTGGAGGGAAGGTTGTGCCCGCTCTGCCAGGAAAGAATAGCAAAGTGTTCTCCGACTTCTCTCACCTCCAACCTGGCATCCGCTCTAAATTGTAAAAATTTCTTCAGATTGGCAGCCGCCCCCCTCTTCCTTTTTTTCATTCTGTCGTGCACGCCCACAGTAACACTGCGTGTATCTGCTCCTAGTGCATTCTCTGCCACACAAGTATACAATCCTGCCTCTCTGGGGGTGATCTTGCTGATCTCCAGAGTTCCCTCAGGCAGTACCTGGTAGTGTTTGAAGGGTTGACAGGCAGCATCATCTGGAACACTGGAGGGAGACGTGTGGTTGAATCCATCGGAAGATGTCGGGCTCTTGCAGGGTGTGGGAACCGGTGCCCCTTTGGATGGAGGACTAAGTTTCAGGCCAGAGGGGGTCACCCAGTACAGTTCAGGCGGTGGATCTGCAAGAGCTCGGCAGTGCAAAACCAGTTTTCCTCCTTCTCGCACCCCTACATAGGAGGGCAGGGAGCTGGCAGGAATCATGGGGAGGCAGGAGGCCGACATCTCTCCTGAGGTCACATCTCTCACCCTCCGAGCTCTCAGTTCTGGAGGTTCAGAACATACGGTTGCCTGGGGTTGTATGAAACGCACCACCCGGGCTGTTTGTGCATCTGTCTGCACGCTTTTCTCAATGTGAGGATGGGAGGTCTCCTTGGCGGCCCAGTGAAACAGGCAGTCACATCGCAGTGGGTTGGAGTGTAAGCTGACCTCCTGAAGACTCGGCAGGGAGAGCATGATGTGCTGGTGCAGGGCGCTGAGAGAGTTGGAGTTGAGCATTAGACTCTCCAACCTGCTCAGCTGGAGGAAAGCCTGGGGATGAATGTAGGATAGACGTGGGTTGTTGGTGATCTCGAGCTTGGTGAGCTCTGGAAGGTTCTCCAGGGCGGCTCTCTCAATGGACACCAGCTCCTCCATGTTGTTCAGACCAAGCTCTTTCAGGTGGATCATATCTTGGAAGTCTCCTGTCTCTATCAGTTTGATCCGGTTCTTGTTGAGGTCAAGGAACTTCAATCCTGGCACTCTTCTCAGGGCCTGAGTTGGGACTTTGGTCAGAAGGTTGTCGTAGAATGAGAGGCTCTCTAGGTCCTCCAGCCCTTCCAGCGCTTTTTCAGCCAAACCCCTCAGACCCATACCACCAAGGACAAGACTTCGGAGGGATTTTAGGGCAATGAAGCCTCGTTCAGGCAGGGCCTCCACAGGGTTGCCCCCAAGCATAAGAACTTCCAAGTGAGGCAAAGCCCTGAACCACCGTGGGTCAACAGTGGTGAGCCTGTTGTTGTTAATATGGAGACGGAGTAAGGAGTCCAGCCCAATGAAGGCTCCAGGTGCTATCGAATGTAAATTGTTGTGGCTGAGAAAGAGCTCCTGCAAAGCTGGCAGTGATGAGAAAGAATCCTCAGGGAGGTGGCTGAGATGGTTTTCCTCCAGGTGTAGGGACAGCAGGGAGGGCAGGGAAGAGCTCTGGGTTACTGTCCTGACATGACTGAAGCGATTCTGGGAGAGGTCGAGGTCGGTGAGGTTGGGGAGTCCATGCAGCACTGCAGTGTCCAGCACTGACAGCAGGTTGCTCTGCAGGCGCAGGGTGTGTGTGTTTGGGGGTATGGGTAAGGGGAGCTTAGTCAACAGCAGGTCATTGCAGTCCACGGTGGGAGCTTCGTGGTACACAGAATCAGGGGAGAACCATGGCTTGATCTGACACACACACCTGACCGGGCAGGAGACGTGCCATGGCAGTGCAGGAGGTAGTGAGCCCAGGACAACGGGCACAACCACAGCACCAAACACACACAAGAGACAATGTGACTGAAGGAGCACTAAAGCCGGCCTCATAATCCTCACAGGTCGCAGGGGCTGATTCAGACAAGGTGAGGAAAGAGTGTGTTATGGGGATGCAGGATGAATCATTTGGACCAGAGATGTGTGTAAAGTCGTGGTTTGAACAGTTTCAAGGTGTGTGAGCAAATTGTAAATGTAGGACAGATGGTTCAGTGTCATCATTCGAAACGTGGTAGAGGGATTACATTGGTGACAGACTTCTGCAGCGGCTTCAGACAGAAACACTGAACTGAAATGTGTGTCTTCCCATTGCTGAGCTTGTGGAGGCTCTGCTATACCAAAACTGTCTTTATGTGTGACTTTGATTGCAGAGGTAGATCAGGGACTGAACGATGGCTGAAGCTCGACGACGGCCTTTGCTGTCACACCATCAATCTCGCATCCCGACTACACGTGGAGGACTCATAGCTTGCGGCATGGCGGCTCACTGTTTTGTCAGAAATACAAAAAAAAAAGGAAGAAAGAACGAGAATGAGACACGACAACAAAAATACAGTCTGTTGAAACAGAATGTGTTACTTGCATAGAACCTGATTTTTACACATTACATCTCATCTGCACCCAAACCCAGTGAATATGAATGTATAATAAATTTGGGTGTTACAATCCATGCTTTAGCAAGGTCACAGGAAATTTCAAGAACATTTCATAAAAGCAGAAATGCTTTGCAGCCAACAAGAATGAATGAGCGGTGGAGAAGATGGATGAGAATGAGAAAAACCTTTAAAAAAAAAAAAAAAAAAAAAACAGATAGAGGGGAATGACTGTTTTCCAAAAAAGAGATTTCTCTTCGACTCTAGCTGCACATTTAGACACTGATGGAATTATGACAAGCAATTGTGCTAAAAACTGAGATAAAGAAAATTAAAAATTAAACAATTGGATGCAAAGAGAGAGAAAATAGTGCTCGCTGTAATCTTCAGCCGACATGAGGAGGTAGGTAAATATGCAGAAGTGATGAAATCATGTAGCATGGACGTAAATATTTCATGTCTTCCCATTCAGCGCCTGTTGGAGCATAGCATCCCACAAATGTTATTCATTATGTAACAGTTAAAAAGACCCCAAGGAGCTTTTATATTATCAGCCTTCTGTACTTAAGACTATAATGAGAAAGATTGTGCGAATATGGCTGCAACTGGAACAAACACACACCAGAGTTACATCAGCCTTCACAGCATTTGGCAGACTTTCATATCCAGAGCAACTTCCTGCTCAGTATTCATGGTACAAAACCGTCACACTAAAGGACTGTAGACATTTGGCAGCTATCCGATCATCCCAGTAATTAGCTGACCAATAATGCAGGCACCCTACGGCGAAAATTATTCATGTGCAGTCCTCAAGTGTCAACCTATTCTCAGTTTTAATTTAAATAGTACATAATAGTCTACCTTACATAAAAAAGCATGACTTAAAATATAGGTCACAAGCTGTTATATATTACTATTATTAAAAACAGCAACGTTAGTTGGATTTTTGGACACCTTGGTGCAGTGTGAGAAGGTTTAAATAAAACCTTATACTCCTTTAAAGTCTGTGACACATTCAGTGTCACAGATATAAAACAACATAACATTCAGTGTTTGTTCTGGCCACCTGCTGAATGTAAGTCCAATAAAACTTCAGCTTTGAAATGCTCCATTATGTTCACCACTAACTTTATCTGTCTTGATGCAGGGCACGTAGGGTAAAGTTTTTAAGGTCTCTTTGCTGAAAACAACCGCCTGCTGTGGCTGAAAATTACACTCATGAGAGTGGTCGAAACAGTAAAGTCGCAGATCGTAAAAGCGATATCAATAACTATCAACAAGCTGAAAGACCTTATAAAGCTCCGTAGAGCTAAACGAATTGCAGAGATGGGCGACAATTTGCTGGGGGAAGAAAACTATGAGTGTCACCTTTAAAGTGGCAAATTTACAAATCACATTTCCTCAGAGGCTTTAAACATGAAGCAGCTGGTGAATCCTCACTCAGAGTCACAAGAAAACATTCACTGTAGTTATAATTCTGTCTGTGTGCGGGAAAAACAGTGGACAAGAAGAAGCTTTTTTGCATTTTTCTTTTTGCATCTTTTTATCTTTATAAATCTGGTGCAGTATCACTTTGACAAGTCTGAAAGTATGACAGTCAACTCCAGAGTTACTTTTCCGAAGAGACCAGGTGCACATCTGCAATCAAATGCTTGTCATTTTCATGCCTTTGCATGAAGAAGGTGGCATTTTTAATGGGCTAAATTACATTATTATTGTGGGCAGCAACAAAAGTGGATGTTTGTCGAAAGCAGCTTATGTAAATGAGCAAGACATTTTGATGAGATTATATATATAATTATGTGGTGTTTTTAATGTAAATGAGTAGATGCTGGCAACAGAGTGATGCTTAACTGTCCTCTGCCTGATAAATGTTATTTCAGATATTATCACTCTGACAAGATACAAGACTAAGTGGAGTCACATTTAAGTTTTAAAGTGCTGACAAACAAAACATGTTTTTAATTATTATATCTGTGTCAGTTTTTGCAAAAAATGTATGCATATTCAGAGACTCAAACACACTTGCACATGCCGAGAAGCCATGCGAGGCTTGCCGCATAGTTGCCATGGAAACAAATCTTCCAGCCTCTCTCTGTCTCGGTGCTTTGAGATTTACTTTGGGATTCGTTTTTGTCCAACCTGTGTATCAGTTGATAAGAATGTGGATGAAACAACACTGACCCTACTGAGGAAACATACAGCGCTGTGCAAAAGTTGTTGACACTTCAGACGTTTGGATTTGTAACCATGACACAACACCAAAAAAAGAGGTGTCTGACTGAGCCCAAATTAATTTTGAAGCATGACAATGACCCCAAGCATACAGCCAGAACCACAGAGAACTATCTTCAGATGCAAAAACAACAAGGAGTCCTGCAACAGATGTTGTTGCCCCTACAGAGCCCTGATCTTGACATTATGGAGTCAGTCTGGGATTACACGAGGAGACAGAAAACACCGAGACAGAATCAATTCACAGAAAATCCCTGAAACAGCTAACCTGCCAAGTACCTTAAGCAACCACTGTACAAAGGAGAACTGGTACTGTTTTAGAGGCAAAGATTGACATTGATTTGATTTAGATTTTTTCTCTTTTTTGCACTTTATTTGAGGTTAACTGAATAAATGTAAACAATTCAAGCATCCGCATTGTAAAAAAAAAAAAAGGTTCAAACTTGTGCACATTCCCGTGCATCATAATTAGATTTCTGAAAGAGAAAAACTGCATTTCATAAATATCCATTTGTTCTACGAGAAATTGTACAAGAGCTGCCATCTGGCAAATTTCTGTAATGAAGTTCTGTATCACCATAAATAAAGTTGACATGAGATGCACTTGCAACCTTTCCTGACACTTGTAAAGTCTTTCCATCCTGCCAGCTGGTGCGCTAAAGCTCTGCAGGTCTGCAGTCTACGTGACTAATAGGAAGTAATGTGCAACTCTGCTGGCTTTGAAGTCGGTTGTGTTGGTTAGTGGATGAGGAGAAAGTGTGAAGAGATACTTGACAAGTTACTATCAAGGAGGAAAAAATAATTGACAGCTTGGGTTTTGAACATTTCTATAAGCACTGAAAAAAGCCATTAGCATTCAAACATTAGTTTTAAATGCATGAACAAACAAAAGGCAGCATTGTGTGACTTTGGTGCTACGTGTAAGTCAATTTATGTCTGAGCTGTAACAGTGAAAACACAGGAGCAGTTCCCACCTCCTGGGGTTCCTCTCACTCTTCTATCAGCCATTCACTTTCATCTCCACTCTCTCATCTTTTCACATGCAACCTGTTCAATAATGGATTCATCATTTAATTTTGATGTCCTCCATTTTTATCATTTGCTCTCAAAAGCTTGTCGCTTTTTTTTAGTCAGTTTCAGGAAAGCAGAGCCGTGTGCTTATGTGTGTGTGTGTGTGTGTGTGTACAAAGAACTTGTGCTGCTTTGTAATTTAAACTATTCATAAATGCAGTGTAAAATTGATCTGTATGACTCAGTGGCTACTTTGTCTCCACCCAACACTTCACAATCTTTTCAAAATGGACAAATACAGAATATATTTTTTCTCTTATTGTCCGTTATTACTCTGCACTCTTCTGACTCAGATTTCTTTGAAAGTTTCATGCTGACTGCACAAAAGCTCACATATTATCCACAACAAAGCTGCACTGACCTTAATCCAAATTCTGTTGTGTCCCCTGAGTCAATGTGTGAGGAAGAGGACGTTTTTCTTAAACTATCTGTAAATTGTTGGATCACATAGGAGGCATTAAAGGAAGAATTGATCTAAACAGAAGGTGTGACTAAACATGACTGGAGCCAACTACATTCCTACAAGCTGAATTAAGAGCGCTAATAAGTGTTCAAGCTTTTTTTTTTTTTTCTCCAGTTCCCATAAATTCTCTTAGCAAACATTTCAAATTCAGATACAGTGCATAAGTCTCACTATAAATTGGCTGTGTGTCCACTCACAGCAGCTCAGAGAATACCGTTTTCCTTTAAAGTGGTCAGAAGAAACCTGGAAAGAATTAATCAACTAATCACAGTTTGATCTATAAATCTATACGTGCATTCACCAGTTTAACATAAACTTTATGCCTAGTTAAATCTTTTTGTAAAGATTCTTGAAAGTACTTATTGAGCATTGCAGTCCTGTGAGATTAAATCTACATAGAAGCCCCAGAAGCAAAAACTTTGTCTTTTGTATCACATGCATTCTTTTTCCTCATCAAGATTTGTGTCTTATAGTAGTGTCTAATGTGTCCTCGAGCGTCTACTCACAGGCAGAGATACAGATCTGGCTGCAAGGATCCTGTAGCTCACTTCTTTATAACTTTAGTCCATTTTCAAACTGGTGGTGTTCATGCAGTTTATCAGATGTCACACAGCTCTCTCTGGAGCCATAAAAGGCTTTACACTCCCCCCCCCAAATATGCAGCACTATACAAGACTGTAAACAGGCTTCGATTTGTAAAATTAGTGAAGTTCCTCTTTAAAAACTCACACAAATCAAAGACTATCCCATGTCAGTGGTCAGTGGTGATTTGGAGCCCTTAAGGTTTCTGAGCAGTTACAGTTGCAAAATTAAAATGATGGACACACATTGATTATTTAACCATGTGATGATTAACTGGATAATGCTAATTCAATTGCCACAAAACACTGAAAACCATTGTCTCATGTGCTGTCCATACTGGTTCTACTACAGTTTCAATGTTAGGGCCGGTCCTACATGTGATCAGGTGCTTCCCAATAAACTACAAACCTGTGTTTCAAAAGGTGCTTTTCACAGAATATCAAATGTGCCCATTTTATGTTGTTTTTTTGTTTTTTTTAGATTTTTATATTTCCATATCCATCCTAAACCCAACAGATGCAGTCACTATCTCATCTTTCCATGTTTCTATTGACCAGGTTTTTCTTGTTTTTTTTCTCTCTTTTTTTTTTTACATTGAACATTTGGTTGATTAAACTTCCTTGGCCGTTTTTTTGTTTTGTTTTGTTTTGTTTTTATGTTTGCAATCAAGTACCCTCCTATCTTGCACTTTAACTGCTAGGAGATGTATCAGACATTTAATAGATAAACCAATACAAGGATACTGTGAGGTTGAAAAAGAAGGCTTAGAAACCGGAAACCACTGCTTTAAAGAAAGACAGACAGAAGAAAGAAAGAAAAATATCAACTCTTTGGCTGTGAGTTCTACTTTTGATAAGACAAACACGGTCTTTTTTCCTTTTCGTAAACACACGTTTCGCATTAAAGCTCCTGCTATTAAATTCTAGATTTAGCTCACGTCTTGGATAATTGATTACATGGCATTTTCTGTCCTCTAAATGGCAACTACCTTGAAGTCAGTGGTTTGAAAGTTTTAAGAACCATTTTGGAAGTGAACAAAACCACAGTGATTGAAAGAATCAAATAATTAAAAGTCAAATACGCCTCTGATTTGGCACCTTTTGATCTTCCAGTCTGGGAGACAGTGAGAGCCAGAAAGAGAGAGAACAAAGAGAAAACTGTATGAAGAACAGACGCATGCTTGCATGAATTGATCCTTTGCATAAGGTTTGTTTGGGATGTGCAGCTACGACATAGAGAGAGCCACTGCAACAGGGCGGAATAGAGAGTGGGAGGATTTAGAGAGCAGGAAAGAGGGATGCTATGACAGAGATAGAGGTGCTGGATGCAGATACTAAAAAAAAAAAAAAAACAGAGACGCATTGCTCTGCAGCTGAATCCATTCCAGTATGCACACAAACACACATACACAAACTCATGATTTATTTTCCTGCTTTGCCAACAGAGACCCTCAAGCTTCTCCATTTTCAGACACACACACACACACACACACATGCATACACACACACACACACACACACACACACCTGCTACCGTCACCTTTGAATCAATGCTGCTTTCACTCAGAGTCAATGTGCATCCGTCGACAGCTGCATGTGTCCACGAGTGACTGCATGTCTCTTTGAGTGCTGCAATGTCACGTTTGCACAGAAAATGCAACCAACATATTTCATGTATCTTACCGCAAAGGAAGCACAATCTCTCTCTCTCTCTATGTCGTTTCTTCCTTTCTCCATTTGTTGCCAGACGTTCTTTGCAAATTCTTCACATGCCGGGATGCTTGTTTGTCTTCCTTTCCCTCTCAGTCACACGTTTGTTGATCTCTTAAGATTCCTGAAATATCACTTCCCCAGCTCTCCCTCTCTATCACTGGAGCTGAGGAGCAAATTGGCACAGACTGAATATCTCTCTCTCTCTCTCTCTCTCTCTTTCTCTCTCTCCCTCCAGCTAAAGAGGAGATGAGGTGTGTTATGCAGCAGCGCTTCTGTCCCTCTCATCTCTCCTCCTCTCTTTCTGTTGCCTGCCTCACTCTCTCCCTCTTTCTCCTTCCCAGTTTCACAAGCTGATTAAAAATCCACTTGTGTTAGTTACAATGCGCTATTTTTTTTTTGCAGGTTGAGAAGTTTCCCTCTGGCTTCTGATGGGATTTTCTGCCATCGACTGCACATTAAAGACCTGCTTGTAATGCCAGGTCATATACTAGTATAGGAGGATACAAACCAACAGGAGACACATAGAGCTGTAGTTTGGAAAGTCATCATCTTGTTAGTGCAGTATTTTTGCATCACTGATTTCCAAAACTGAACTGAACCCCTTTTTAGAGATGAAGTTGCACCATTTCAATGTAGAATTCTCTTTAAATAAGTGCAAATCTTGAACACACTCTTACTGCAGCATGTATATTTTTTCAATAACAGCACCATAACTCTTTAAGGAATAACTCCCTCCATTATTTTGGCTATATGCTGAAAATGAAGTAGAGGAATTGAGGTACACACTTTACTCTGTGGGATATTCCAGGCTTCAGCAATACAGCAGTAACATGATAAATAGTTGGCATGTAGCACAGAAAGCAATCCCCCGTGAGAAATGAAGTCAGAAGTAAAAGACACTCCACACTTTATATAAATGATAAGAAGCCAAAGCGGATAGAAGTGTAGATTTATGCAAACAGCACCTGCTGTTACAGCGGTGAAGTGCCTTCGAGTTTAAGAGCAAATGTGATTTGAAAACCTCAATTCAACTGTCAAATTAATGGAGTGAAATGAAGATGAGTCGGGTGTGCAGCTCATACAGCGTGACTGGAGTGTGTTTTATATCGGTCCCTAAATCTCATCCTAACACGGAATCAGTATTTTAAATTAACACGGGCTGAAACCACTACACACAAAAGTGCTGCTGCTAATCCTGTGTCCACACAAGAAAATCTGCACAATGAATTCTTTCAGCAAGTGGCTCAACAGACATTTGTTTATGTTCAAGTGACAAAGTCCTCTAGTGGCAATAGTGATTATGAGGCTATTAAAGATGATGCTGTCAGAGTCAAAGACCGAACAGGGAGGAGGATGGATGGGTCAGTAAAACATTTAAAATGTTTGTTTCCTCTTTCTAACCTGCAGATAAACATTGTTTCCACAGTATAAAACATTTTATGAGGAAAGTGACTTTTTTTTTTCACAGAATTTTAGATTTTTTTTTGTAATAGTTTTGAAATGCACAGATAAATTATGTTGCCATGCCAACAGCTAGAGGACATTCACAAAACCCTTACCATTTGGCTTTCTAGACGACGTTCACAAACAACTTACTTTGTTTAGTTTGGGGGATTTGTCGGATAATGATTACAAAACGTCTTGTTAGCTATCTTTCAGTGTCTTCCTTTTTACAGCCCATGAATGTAATGTTGTGTTTCTGATTCCAGTCGCAGCAGGCAGCTATTTTCACTGAAAAACATAAAAACACACAGTACACTACCTACCCAGCACCAAACAGCAGGATTTAGCTGCTAAAGATATATTTCTTCACAAGTTGGTCTAGACCAAACATAGAGGACAGTTATTGGTGATAATTATCATTTTACTTATAATCATCAGGTTAGCCAAAAGGCCACTTCAAATAAATTCTGTTCCAATCTGGATGTGTAAATAGGCACCGTGGCCCTCTAGGCTATTTTTTGAGAGGCACAACTCCGAGCAACTCTGAGCAATAATGCAGGATTTTGTGACTCAGTCCTGTCACATCCAAGTATTCCACCTGTATGTTGAGAGCACCCACCGCTACCTGCAGAACATTTGAAAAGATATTTTTAGCAATCTATTCGTGCATCTTGAGACTACATATATCAGATCATATTTTTGGAACACCAGAAATTGATAAAAATTCATTGATTATCAGCATTTATGAGAGAAGGAGACTTTTCCAGCTATAATCATTTATTACAGGGGCAATGTTACAATGCTGCACCGGCTTGAGCTTTAAGCAGCAGCAATGATATTATATGTTATTAAAAATTCATATAGTCTGAAGTGACATGACATCCAAAGGCTTTACTGGTTCAAATGGAACTGGCAGCTGCAAGAAACTTGCATAAGGACATGCATCTTTTATTTTAGCACTTAGGGAGGTTATTATAAGAAGTGCATGTAAAGAGTGAAGCAAGGTGTTTAGAAAAACAGCCTCTGGTCGGTAATGACAAATACACCAGTGCTGATGTTGAATCACGGACACTTTCAGCAGCTCTTTAACAGCGTTAAAAGAAACAAAAATGGAGTATCTGCAGTATGTCAACGTGGTTGTGCACTTGTATAGCTTTGCTTGAGACAAGGTGAAATGCAGTTAGGACAAGTGCAACTATAGTAAAGCTGTTTTATTTTCTGTGATGTAATCTGATACTTGGCCCTGTAAGTACATTTTCTGGGCAGCAAATTATGGCACTAGAGTTCAGTCTGAGGGCATTTCATACTTGTCCTGTAGCATTTTTGAGGTGATTCTGTTAATGTTATAGAAAAAAATTTCCCATTTTGCTGTTACAATCAGTTGTCTTTTGCTACTGATAAAAAAAAAAAAGGGAAACACTCACATGGTACCGTGTGAACTGGGAGTTCACATTTGCAGAGGTAGAAAGGATGTGTGTGTATTTGAGTGGGTGTGTGGTAACTAAAAATCACCCAGATGGTGGTGAAAGAAAGCAAAAGAAGATGGAGACGAGTTACTGCAGAATGAATCGCGATAATCGAAGGTTTAAAAAAAAAAGAAAGAAAAGAGCTGATGTGTCGGTTAACTTAATAAATGAAGCATTTCTACTGATTGAGGGCTAATATTCACAGTGTTCATGTATGTGCGTATACATGCGTGTGTGCGTATGTGAAATGGTCCAACTTGGCTCTCTAATCGCTCTCCCCTTCATTTGGTTGATTCATTCAAGAGCCAACACACAAAAGCACACACACCCACATGCCCTGCTGACTGAAAGGCAGCAAGGATAAGTGGTAGCTCGCTGAAAGGAAGGGAGAGAGAGGAGGTCGCCATAGCAACACTGGGGGGTTGTCGCTTTTATTGGAGAAAGAAAATCAGCTCTGCCTGTCCCCCTATCTCTCTCCTCTCACTCTCTCAATTCTCCTTTCTCTGTCTCACCTTTCTTTTTCTCTGTATGTTCATTTCATCTCCCATGAGTTGACGTCAGCTTCTGCACAAGATGTGAGCATTCAAGTCACGCCTGTTGTTACAATCTTTTCCCGTTAGCACAATGAATGATGCTGAAGTTAAAATGTTTTATTCATAGTTTTCAGGATCCGCATGTGCAGAGAAGTGCTTGTGTTTGTCTCTCAAATTTTCAGGATAAGAAGTTCATCAAGTATATCACTGATGAGGTGACTGTGACGAACATTTGAACGTGCGCTTTCAGCTGTCACTGAGTTTAAATCCTAAAATCATATTCACTGATAATATTCATAAACCAGCTCTAAGCTCTTTGTACGTCTGAACAGAAGCAAGTTTGGGAATGAGAGTAATCAGACAAAGCTTGCAGACGCACACGTATCTGCTTCATGATACATGGCAGCACATAATAATATCAGTGGCATGTGAAATCATACCCTAACAGGTTGCAAGTGAAAATGTCGAAAATGTGCTATGCTAATGCGGTTTTTGAGCATCTATTGCTTGTCACAGCATTTGAATTCTGTTCACAGGTGGGCTGTTTCCCAGCTGGACCTGGGAACACTCAAGAACTCAAGGACAACACTCCCCATCACAGTTAAATGGTGCGGGAGTGCTGTGTATGTGCGAGTGTGTGCAGATAGAAACATGGCAGAGAGAAAATGATTGAGCATTTGCTGCCATGGTGACAAGCCCAGCAGTATCTAATAGCAACGGGCTGTTGAGAAGCCTGAATTATGCGGGTGGGGAGGCCGGTGCAGGCGGAGAAGGAGAGAAGAGGGACAGAGACAGACAGACAGATAGATTTAACTGAGCCATGTTCACATTTTTCACCGTATTCAAATCGTGTTTTCTTTACAATGTGTGCTTCCAGTTTTTATGCGTTACAACGTTTTTTTCTGGACTCAAACTGAAAAGAAAAACACAGATGGAGTGTTGTCTCACTGTTTGTTATCGCTCCCTTAAATATGCTCTCTTACACAGCTGAGAAGTTCACAGGATTTAGAAAAATCACACATACTGTAGGGAGCTAATTGTACAACTTAATCACGTGCTCCCCTGCTGGGAAAGACGTGAAAATATAAATTAATGCATCACAATTACAGACCTTCAGTTCTGTGGTATTTCATTTAATGCAGCAATGAAGATTGGCGCATTTCCGTGCCTTCACTCAGTCTCTCCAACAAAACAGGCATCACAAAGACAACATTAATAATTATGATTAATCATAATTTTCATGTGTTATACTTGTAGCGCTGTGTGTGTGTGTGTGTGTGTGTGTGTGTGTGTCTGTTAATTATGTGTGCGCGCTGTGTGTATTGCGTGGGAGATGGCAACAGGTTTGTGTTCATCTGCTGGCTCCCTGAGCATGGTTGCCATGGTGAGAGAGACAGAGAGGAGAGAGTTTGGTTTGTGGTTCAATAAGTTCAATGTAATTTATGTCTACAGCAAGAAAGAACAAGATCTGATGTTTCAGAGGTTAAGACCTGTTTTTGCTTGCAGCGTACTTAAAAGCTCTGACCATTTTAAAGAGCAAATGACGTCACCAGAGGGAACTAAACTGATCCACGAATAAATAGGCTGTTGTTGTTGAACATCTTATACAAAATGGACCCTGACTCCACGCAGCTTATTGACTCTCTCTGGTGGTGGGATTCAGTAATGCATCTAATGCTCATGCTTTCATCAACCACTCATAAACATACATTGTTTAAAATATTGGCTAAACATCCAAGTGTTCTATTTCTTCAGCTGCAACTTCAGCTTGGCAAAAAAAAAAGAGCGAAAAAAAACATCCCAAAGGAACAAATTAAATTGACCACAGAAGAAAGCAGTTTTTCCCCACAGAGAAATACTAAAAGATTTGATAAAGTAGACTCTGGAAAAGATGAGAAAAATCTGAACCCATTATTTATTGCTATATGAGTAATGACGCAACAGTGATGCAGCAACATAAAACAACAGCAATATATAGATTTGAGTGTTGAGCTGCACTATGGTGAAACTCTCATGCAATAGATTGGTGTTTTTCACACTATGTCAAGTACATTTGTACTGAGCTGTGGTTAGCAGGGATAATACTCTTCTATAGATGCTCAGCTGTCATACTTATAGTAGAAAATAACTGATAGCAAGGACTGCAGGAACTTCAAATGCTGGCTCAGTGCTGATGGTAAATCCATGCTAGTGGAAAGGCTCCTGGGATAGAAATAGTTCAGCAGCTACTAAATGAACTGCAATGAAAATGTGTACCCACAGCATCAAACCAAATGAATGTGGTGCTGCCAACAGGTCGTACCTTGTCTTATGTAGCAAAATTATACAGCAATTTCTCCTCTGGTGTCACCATTAGCAAAATATTTTGAACTAATTGAAGACGAACTGCCAAAAATGTACTAGACTGTCATGATTCCCCAAAAATCGTTCACAGCATAAATATTTAAGTATTTTGATGCTCTACCATATATCTGCAAAACTAAATGACATTCATGTTCATCTCAGTTGTATTTTGTGTCACTCATTAACAAACATAAGCCTCTGAACACTCTTAAACGTCATGGTGAGCATGGTGAGCATGGTGAACATACTGCTAAACATCAGCAGCCTCACAGAGCTGCAAGCACAGCCGTAGACTCTGATTTCTAGCAACACACAACTCTTTATGGGTCTTCAATGGACAAAACAATGAGAAACACTGAGATACATGTCTATCCAGCTTGGTCCATATCAGCCTTTAATCATCTCACGTCAAAGACCTTGGTTGGTAAATTAATGGGTGAAGTATTAGAAGTACAGTCAGCCTGTATTTTCAGTAGAGCAACTCAGCTGTTGCTAGTAAACGACTGGCTGCACTGAACAGTCACCTGGCAGGTGTAATGTAACTATGAATGTGAAGCAGGATGCAGCTGGAGCTTGTCAAGGTTTCCTGGATGAATACAATTGGAAACACAGGCTTATTCTGTATGACAACCTTAACATCACACATTGCACAATATGCAGCTATAAATGCTTCATCTGGGAGTTGCTTCTCTTTGTAGTTGTTACTTTCATATGTTGTTAAACTTTAAACAAATGCCAATATCTAAGTAAATCAGACTAACAATGTAAAATAACTGGGTAATTAGGATGATTCTATATTTATGCTTTTTTGTAATTAATGCAGACTCTTTGGATATATAAAGATGTGAAAAGCTTATCATGTTTCACTTTATGCAGATGATTTATTACTATTTGTATCTGACAACATTCCTTCCCTTTCAGTATTAATTTGTTGTATAGATTTGGCTTGTAAATCAACTTTATATGCAAAGCAGTTTTCTCTATTAAACATTACTAGTCAATGTCAATGAAGACTAAGAGAGATGGAACACATAGTGTAAAACTAATTTCACAATTCACAGCATATTAGAATCACAAAACAACTGATTCACATCCAAGGACATGAACAGACAAGAAGGCTTTAAACTAATTAAATTACAGACTGACATTTAAAATTAATATTAAACCATGTCTAAGGAGGATGTGGCAGAGAACAATACATTTACAATACAGTCACTAAGACTCTCAAATAATATGTGGAAAAGGGTGCAACACAAATTTGTTTTTTGGACATTTGCTTACATTACAAGTAGGTGTGATAACAAATTATTATAGATATTTGTAATATGAATTTACCTGTAAGAGTTTGCTCTTATTACTGGAAAAACTTGGTGGAGGTGTGAAGCAAAGAGTAAATTTAAGAACTTCGGTTAAACTGTATGCCAACAAACAATACTAACCTTGAAAATATCTTGTTTCATCAGATCAGTTTTTTTTTTTAATCAAAAGCCATTTGAAAGTTATCAGTGCTTCATGTAAATGAATAAAACCCTGATCTTGCCCAAACAAATTAATGAGTCTGAATTTTCACTTTTGCTGATTAGTCAACCCAGATCAAACACACTTCACAGATTATTCAGATATGCTGAACAATTGAGGATTATGTAAGAGTCTGCAGGTCCTGAGATTGTTGTACAGAAGCAACATTCAATTCAGTTCAATTCAATTCAATTCAATTCAATTCAATTCAATTCAATTCAATTCAATTCAATTCAATTCAATTCAATTCAATTCAATTCAATTCAATTCAATTCAATTCAATTTCAGTTCAATTTTATTTGTATAGTGCAGTTTATAACATACATTATCACACAGCGCTTAACAAAGAGATATAGACCCTACTAATTTAAACAGAGAAACCAACAGTCCAAAGTTGCCTCTGGACTTCCTATGAGCAAGTGGTTGGCAACGGTGGGAAGGAACCAAAACCCCCCTTCCCAAAGAGAGGGGGGTCGGAAACCTCTGGCAGAACCAGGCTCAGGGAGGACGGTCATCTGCCTCGACTGGTTGGATGAGAGTGGGGATGGGGGGGGATGCAATAGATATGAATATAAGTATTTTGGGGATCGGTGAGGCCAGCGGCTGGAGGTCAAGGACGTGAAGCTCCGGATCCAGAGACGTCATGGGACAGCATGGAAAGGCTACTCATCTGCGTTGATAAAGAAACTTGGAAAAACTTTTTTTTACAACATATTTCAACAACCTTAGTTAATATTAATAATGCATTAAGTGGTTCACCTGCCTCCTCTTCACTCTCTTTAATCCTGTCTTTTCGTCTCTGCAGGACTGGTTCTCCTGCTGCATGTGCAGCTAGGTAATTATAACCTTTCTGTGTTGGTGTGAGTTGTGCAGACATCTTTTAGTGGATAATATGATGTGAGAATTGTTCCATGTGTTACATCCTGACCTGTTATTTCACTAACTGGGCACAGTATTGTCCTGGAGCAGGCATGTATTTGCCCACCGACATTGACCCGTGTCTCTGTGACCACCTTATTTATGCCTTTGCTGGAATGGACAACAACAAGATCAAGACCTCCAAGCAGCATGATGAGAAACTCTATGGGGAGTTTCAGACCTTGAAGAACCAGTTAGTGCACACAAATAGTGATAGTGTGATTCCAGCATACACAGAAATGTGTAAAATACACAAAAAAGACCAAAGAGTGAGAGGTTAAGGTGAATGTTGCTGCCTGCAGGATCAGCAAACTGAAGACTCTGCTGGCCAATGGAGGAGGGAACTTTGGTACCTAGAAGTAAGTAGTGATAGATTCAGGATCAATACTTGCAGCACATGTGGAAACACGTTGCCTGTCTTCCTGTCTCCAGGTTCACAGCTATGGTTTCCAGTGCTGCCAGTTGTTACACCTTCATCAACAGTGTGATCAAGTTTTTACAACAGTACCAGTTTGATGGTCTGGATTTGGACTGGGAACACCCTGACTCTAACAGCTCTCCACCTCAGGATAAGGAGCTCTTCATGGTTCTGACCCAGGTCAGTCATACTGCTAATCAATTTCTGGCTACAAGCAAATCCAAATGGTCAGCTGAAATTAATATACTCTCCTTGGCTTTCATTGCGGCTATTACTGCAAACTAGACGCAGTTATGAGTCACAAATATAGTCAGTAAGAACTATTCAAACTGAGGTTTGTACATTTTTCAGGAACATTTAGACCAGTTTTAATAAATGACAAGATGTCTTGGTCTGTTCCATTACCAACCACAACTGTCAGATAAAACACTCATCAGTGATCCTGGAGACCCAGTTATCTGGTTATGTGGGATCGATGGTAGCCCCAGATAACAACCACTTCTCTGAAATTTCCCTTTTAATGCATTGTGTGCTCTGAATTGTTATTATATCAGGGATTTCTTCTAATTGCAAGGCAAGAACTGACGCAGGTGGGTGCAATTCTCCTCACAGCACCTTCGTAGTCAGATTGAGGAAGTTGGACGTGCTGTATTTTCCAAAGCCTTTATCATACTCAGTAACTTCCAGCATCCTTCACCTTTCAGAGTGGGCGACTGCAGACCTTGATTAACCCAAAACCAAAGAGCTGTATAAATGTAAATGTGTTCAGCTGAACTGTTCCCCTCTCCGCCCTCTTCTGTAGGAGTTGATGAGCGCCTGTCAGGAGGAGGGCAAGAAGACCAACCGTCCTCGTCTGGTGCTCACTGCTGCTGTCACTGCTGGAAAGGGAGCTATTGACTCCGGACACGAGATTGCCCAGATTAGATCGTATGTACATGAGCAGACACATGCTAACATTAAATACCCTCACATTCACAACCCTTAATCAATATCAGTCCTCATGTTTATTGGCCATAGTGCTGGACTCCATCCACGTTATGACCTATGACTTCCAAGGGCCCTGCTGACCAGGGGTCTGTGATCTCCTATAATGTGGTCAACGAGGGGATCTTTACACAATGCCCTCCTGTTGGAAAGTAATAAAAAACAATACATTGCAGGACAGATCGTCATACCCGTCTGTGCTGCATTTATAGGACTATGCTATGAACTACTGCAAGAACAACGGTGCTCCAGCTGAGAAGCTTCTGGTTTGTTTCACCTTCCGCTTGGCTTCCTCTAACACGGCTGTTGGAGCTCCCACCATTGGACCTGGACCCAGTGGAGCTTTTACCAGACAGACTGGCTTCTGGGCCTACTATGAGGTATGTGCTTCTGTTTTCTGAATCTTTTTGTAGATGCACACATAAAACAGAACAGCTTGTACATATTACCTTAAATGTCTCTCCACCCTTCTTTCCTGAAAGAAGGGGTCACACAGGCTTGGGACAATGCGCAGCAGGTTCCATATGCCAACAACCAGGGAATCTGGGTCAGATATGACAACGTTAAGAGCTTCCAAGTTAAGGTACGAAATTGCATTTCATTAATTAAATTCCTGCCACAAATGTTTATGTTTCAAGCTTGTTAAATACTTGGTTCCACCTCTTGTTGGTTTAAAGATTCAGTGGTTAAAGCAGAGCTGTTTTGATGGAGCCATGGTGTGGAGTCTGTCTTCGGACAACTTCAGTGACATTTTCTGTGGCCAGGGAAGATACCCACTAATCAACACTATCAAGAGTGGACTGGGAACTAGACAATGTATGCATCAATCACATTTTTAAATTTTCTAACAAACATGTTGTGGCTGTTTCCATCTTGACCCCCTGCCTCCAGTCACACCATCCCAGCAGCCTCAGCCTGGCAGTAGTGGCAGCACAGGCTCTGGCTTCTGCGCTGGCAAGGCCAATGGACTGTACCTTGACCCAACCAACAAGAACCACTTCTATGAGTGTAACCAAGGACAAACCTATGTCCAGAACTGTGCTGCCAGGCCTGGTGTATGACTACAGCTGCAAGTGCTGGACTTTAATAGTTTGTTGTTGCTCTCTTTAGTTAAGAGCTGGGTCAAACTGTGTAACACCTTTTACTGATCTAACTTCAATAAATATAGCATTTAAAGCAACATCAGATCTCTGACGATTTTGCAAGGATCTTTAATCTTCATAGTCATAAATCAGCAGTGCAGAATGAAGTTTTCACTGATGACTATCTTTGAATGTCAAACATGAGCGACAAAATTAATCTTTTCACTCTCCTTATATACAACAATACAGCAAGACAGTGAACTGTATAACAAGTCAAGATAAACAAGTCTATAAAAAACAATAGTCACAAACACACACATAAAGCTATGACAAATGTCAGCATACAAACAGTAAAAATATTGCAGAAGAAAGCCAAAGGCAACAACAGAGGTTATTTTGGCAATCTACTTACTAAAAATATAGATAACACACATGAGGCCCTATTTCCACTGAAACAAATGCACACTCAACTACTTTGTATATAATCTTTTTTATTATTGTTATTTGTCAGCACAAATACTGTCTCAGTGCCTCCTCCCTTCAGTGTGCCTGTTCTAAATAAAATGAGGTAAATTAAAACAAAAGGAAGATAAAAGTAAACAAAAAAAGCTCAGCCCAAACATGCAATCCCTGGATAATTTCCTACTTGTTTCCTCAAATATCTCCACTTAATATTTGCCGGCAAAATAAATGTATCTCTGTTATCATCTTTGAACACACACAGATTTAAAAATACAGCGTAAATGTGAACAGTCGGCCAGTGAAGGTGCTGTAATTGTGTAAAAACACCTATTGTACCACATGTGCTCATACATATTTATATTAGCAGAGCAGCAGTTGGAGGGTGTTGTGTTATAAATTTGTTCTCTCTGTTAAACTAGTCATTTACCTGCACTGAGGATTAATAGAAACGTTGATTAGTTTCTAAAACTTTCGTTGATGATGTCGAGGAATACCGATCTGTTCTCTGAAGCACTGCAGGCTATAATCACAGTGACAGTAGTCAAAACTGTGACGGCTCCACCAGCTTCATTTAGGTTTTTCTTTTTATTACTCAAAAACCACAACACAAATTGCATGCTATTGAACACAATGACAAATACATCTTAGATTTGTTCGTGAAATGATGACATTGGCTCGCTTTATTGTTTTTTTTGTTTTTTGTTTTAATCTTGCCAGTGTGACTCAAAAATAAGGAATTCTGACGTTTTTTGAACAACATTTTTTTCAGAACCTTTGCTTAGATGTGATTATGTAGTGATGCAAGACTATGAATTTTTGTTTCAGTAATTTAATATAAACTTTTACATTCTTTTGTCCTGTATGATGCAAAAGACATGTAAGTTAATGCAACAATAAATCTGGTTTTGTGGACCAAGAAAGCTTTTATTTGCCATCATGTATCACTAAATGATACCCAGATTGGAAGGGGAGCGGTTGGAGATAAACGCAGCAATCTATGTAGGCTAAGAAATGCATTTTCTTAAAGGACAATAAAATACATTGGAACCAATTTGTTTAAATAACAAAAAAGGATCTTCAATGAAAAGAGTACAAGGTGGAATCTCTTTAGGCTGGATTTTTTTAAGGCCTGGTATCCACCAGATGGAGCTCTTTAAAGAATAACAAAACAAGGAGCCCTTGAGCTCACAAGACAGGATTTGTAGTATGAGCGGCCCAGTTCAACAGCAAACTACAGTTACCACCTAATCTGTTGACAGAGTCTGTAAGTTTGATCTTACACAATCTTGAACAATGACATTTATTAATAGTACAATAAGAAAACTGTGGTGGAATTTAAACCATTTCAGTCTTCAAGTCACAGACATTTGTTGTTAGACAGCTGACATTAGTCTTTTAAGTATTTTAAAAACTAGGTAGCTGTCCTGAAATTATACTAGAAGTTATATTTACATTTTCTTATCATCTGTTCTATCATCTGACACTGCTTCTTCAGCAGCAGCAGTGTTCTTTGAGTAGCGCTCTCCTCGATGGATGTCCAAGTAGGGATGCCAGTCCTCAGATGGAGAGCACAACGATATCAGGCGCTGTCGAAGGGACGGTACAGTTAGGATTAGGAATATAGGTACAGACTTAAAAGGGCATCGCTGTCTAAAATTTATAGGAAAAAAAATCTGCTTTAACCCTTAACCCCATTCTTTTATTATACGAGAAAACAAACACACCTTACAGAGGTTTCCCTCTGCTTTTATTAGCTTGTACACAGCGGTGACAGGGATCCAGATGAGGATGAATGCAACCATGCACCAGCCCAGAGCCAAACCCCAAGCTGGGTACTGCACTTTCCCATAGGTGGGGGGCACAAAGGTTGCCAGAGACCACACCAGGATCACCTACAGAACAGAGCCAGTGGTAAGCAGAGCATCAGTCATGTTCATACAGATCTACAGAGCAGTTCACCAAAATTGTGACAATATTAGCAGTAGCATAAAGAAAATGAAAATGGGGACAAACAACTGTTGATGGGCAAATCTCTTGGACTTACATAACAAATGTTATATTAACAGCCTTTGGCAACATCTTCCATGAAGATTAAAAGTGAAAGGACGCCTACATTGCTGGCAGTCAGGAGCAAAATGTATATCTGTCCCTTTATTTTTGGTTTCAGGCTGAATAATGAAGTGACATAAATTGGCACTTCAGTCTAATTATTTGGGGGGTTATGAAACGGGTTTGCCAATTGTGTAATCACTGCTACAATAGCACAACCATTTCACAAGATGGGGGAGAATTCTAATACTAAAAATATATAACCTTGTTTCATGCTACAAAACAAACTAGAACATAACAAGCGTGTGAACTGAGAATCCACAGGTTAAATAATAAAAAAGGACAAAAAATCAGGCTGTATTCACCACTATGATGGAGGGAGTGAGGAAGAACCAGCAGGCTCTCCACCACAGCCAGAAGCAGAAGCTCCTTTTTCCAATCATCATCTCAATGTCTTTGATAAAACGGTTTACACCTGTAATGTATGAGAAGAACAAGTGTAAATCAGGGCAAAAAATAAAAAAGACTTCTGATGTTAGTGACTGTAGAAGTGAAGTCACTAGTCAACTGTTAGCCAAGGTGTTAGCAACACCATTTTTTTAAATGATAGAAAATCAGTTTAAAAGTGGCAAAATTAAATATTACATTTAGTTATTGAGATTACTGTTCTGTTGATTCTCATGTCCATTTCCCCTGAGATAAACAAAGGTTTACTGTTTCTAAATTGGATTATTTACTTAGTCTTGTAATATTCTATATTTTGTGTTAGAATATGAGATTTTTCTTCAAAAAAGTGGAGTGCTAAACCTAACATCTAACATAGAACTGTGTTAGAAAAATATACAAAAGGTAGAATATCTCTAATTTTCACTTCAAAGAAAGTACACATATTTAAACTTCTCATGTGGTTCACATCACAATAGAAATATGCTTCAATGTTTAAGCAAGTCTCCATCAGAATGTTCATATTTTAGTTTTTTAGTTTTATTGCCACCAATAAATCCCATGAAAAGATTAAAACCACCAATAAATTTACCCTATAAGTATTTTTGTTTGTGGCCAAAGTCTGACATGAGTTATGTTCTGTGTCACAGACCTCCACTGCTGTCCAGCAGCATGATTAAAAACCAGTGAGCCACACTAACAATAGCTATAATGTGCGCTGTAGTTCACTTTCAACTAATCTCTTATACACTGTCCAGCACTGTACCTGCCGAACCTGCAGCTAAATATACTCCTCAATAATTGTGCTATTTCTTCCTGTTCATGTAGTTTGTGCTTAAAACTACTTTGTCTGGTCGAAACTGAAAAGAATTCAGTTCTTTCAAAGCAATGCTGGTCCAGTCCAGACTAAAATAACTTAAAAGCAAAAAAATATTGTACCCTGTGTATCCTCCACCTTCATCTCGCACCTACTTGAGGTCACAATTTTCATTTGTTTTTTAACTGTTCAGTGATTTTCCAGGTATTTGCTTGATAAAAGCTTTAGAAACATTGCTGACACAGAGTGTAATATAAACATTCACATAAGTACACATATGCAATTAATAGAGCCAAACCATTGGAACAGCTTTTAAAGTTCAGTTTATTAAATGTTATCACCGCTACATATCACTCTGCACAACAGTTATATTTACCGTATATGTAGCAGAAGCCAATGATCTCCATGAGAGCCAAAATTAGCATCACCCAGCTGGCAACAAACTGGTCGATTAGAGTTACCCAGTATATTCCTGCCTATCTCAGAAACACACACACACACACACACACACACACACACTGCAGGAAATCAGGGTAACAACATCAGACAACAGAAATGTAGTCACTTTTTTCAGACCTACTGTACCCTTGTCACACACGGAAGGCCCAGGAGGAAGACAATGACACACATCAGTATGGTCACGATGGCACGTTTGGATTTGAGGGTTTTAGGAAAGGCATCCAACAGGCACGTGGTGATCACCTCTAATGACAAGAAGAGAGATGACAATAAAGGAACTGAGCTATTCATTACTTAAATATCATCTGTTGCTTCTGAAGTAGTATGAGTACTGGTAAATGTCAGTTTCACATATTGTAGTAAACTGAGTCCACGCCAACTACGAAAAGAATTAAAAAGAAAATAAGGATGCAAATGTAACAGTGAAGATCTCACCTATTGCTGCAAACTGAGAGTCCAGACCAACAGTCAGCAGCATGAAGAAGAACAAAATGGACCACAACGGGGAAATAGGAAGCTTGGCCAGAGCATCTGGATATGCAATGAAAGCCAGGCCAAACCCTGCACAAACAACAGATCAAACTAACATCAGGCAAACTGGAAGCTGTTTGATTATTTTTTTAAATGAAAAGTGGTGTTATAGCTGTCTGACCTTCTTTCACCACTTTTCCAACAGGCTTTCCATAGATGCGAGCCATGTGTCCTAAAATTGAAAAGATGGCAAAGCCTGCAAACACACTGGTACCTAGAAAGAGGGGATGTTAGTAACCCAGACTAATCAGTTTGCATCCCAAAACTTCCTTGTGGCCTAAAGTGCATCTAGCAACAGAAAACTATAGGAGCAGCTATGAATGACACATGAGGGAACTGCTAAGAGAATTTTTTAAAAGTAGAGATAGGCAATTCAATGTTTACTAAATTAAACACATAATTAAGTGAAGTTTAAATGTGTGAAAAATAAAAAGGTGTTTTCGTACCATCGTTAATGACAGTTACAATAACTGAATCCAAGAACATGTTGTTGTGGAAGTTGCTATAAGAAGCCAGGGTTGAAACGCCACCCCAAGCGATGGACAGGGAAAAGAAAGTCTGAGTTGCTGCATCCTTCCAGACCTAAAACACACCAACATGTCTTTCAAGGCTGAAACGAGAGATATTCCTCAAACTTTATGTGTAGTTTTTTAGCCATGCTAGTGGCATAATTGTGGGAAGGTTATAATGGTTGTTCAGTTGGTCCTTTACTTTGATCCAGACTGAAATGTCACACAACAACATTAAGTGCTGCATGAATTGCTTTGAATTATTTATATTAGTTCCAAAACAATAGACTGTCAACCACATAATGCTATGTTCCCCAGCTATGGAACGCATTGCAATGTGGCTTGCAAGCAGAAAGTAGTGTCCATGGCATGTAAGCCACTTTTATACATTCCATTGTTGAGGATTTAAGGGGACCATGTGGTGGATATAGTTTTGCCATCAATTTTATTTATTTCTTTATTTATCTACG
Source organism: Stegastes partitus (assembly GCF_000690725.1). NCBI lineage: Eukaryota > Metazoa > Chordata > Actinopteri > Pomacentridae > Stegastes > Stegastes partitus. The sequence continues at coordinate 5,056 of NW_007578099.1, read as the reverse complement.
CTTGTAAAGAATAAAATAGAAGACAACAAATGCACAGTGATTTTGGACCCAACCATGGTGTCTTTAACAGGAACTGTTTGGTTCTTACCTGTCCTTCGGTCAGTTTTGTCAAATTCGATTGGGAACCGATGTAGAACTCAATGCCATCTCCTGCTCCCTCCAGTGTCACACCTCTGATCAGTAGAATCAAAATCACCACATAAGGAAATGTAGCTGTGAAATACACAACCTGCAGAGACAAAAGTCATAAGCTCACACACTGAACTTGGAAGCTGACCTCACAGCAATGCACAAGGACAGGGGGAGGCACAATATTATATTCCATCACATCATGAAGGAGATTTGCCAAATTCTTGTACCAAAGGAGGAACTGTTGATGTTGACTCACTTTGCCTGATGACTTGATGCCTCTGATGAGCGCTGCAGCAACAAGTATGGAGCTCAGCAGTAGACAGAGAGCCAAGTACCAAACTACTGGTCCTGTTTCATCCAGACCACTGGATCTCTGCAGAGCCACACGGCTGAGGAAGAGAAAGACATATTGATCTGTAGAGCCACATCAGTGTGACAAGTGTGTGTATTTGTGTTTGCTTGCTTCAGTGTATGGTTCTCACTCCCAGTACTGCTCACTCGGGCTCTGCATTGGAACTGTGATCTTGTTAGATGAAGGACAAGTGTTGTTTTCCTGAGTCCAGTTGACCATCAAAACACCACTTACATTACAATACACTAGAAGAGGAGAGAGGACGAGTGAATGAGTCACTAGGAATATCTATCTATGCGATGGTTGTGTACATGGAGTGTTTACATTATTTAGATTTCTGTGCTGTGATAAGACTCTAAGCTGCACATCCTACAATTTTCTTTTTTCAGAATCAGTTTGCTTAAAACTGCAACTACGATCAATTCATCAAAAGGCAGATTTGAGCATCTGCACATTTGCACAAATAACAGTGATGGAGAGGAGCAGCACCTTTGGGCGTGCTGCTGCATTTTCTGTCAGCCCAGTTGGAGCAGCTGGACCACGGCAGAGGAGACTGCATGGAGGCGAACATGTAATACAGGCTGTAGGCGATGATGACATTATAGTAGATTGACACCAGTGCGTTCACCATAACCATGGACAAGCCGACACCTGCAGAATATAATTGGTTGCAATGCATTCATAATAACCAGACATGACAATACAAAATGTGTTGAAAACTAGTATTTGACCCCACTGAGCCCTTAATCCAAACATTGTTGTTTTTTTTTCTCTTCTGTATTTACTGCTTGGTGAAGGAAAATAATCTCCACTGTTGATATTGTAAAAATGCTATCTCATATGTCACACTTATGTTTAACCCCTGATGTTATTGATTTACAATGATAAACCGGTGAGGACACCCAGGATCTTTCTGTGTGGAGTTTGCATGTTCTCTCCCCGTGCAGCGTGGGTTCTCCCCGGGTTCTCCAGCTTCCTTCCACTAGTCCAAAAACACGTTGAGGTTAATTGGTGACTCTAAATTGTCCGTAGGTGTGAATGTGAGTGTGCTTGGTTGTCTATCTCTCAGTGTAGCCCTGTGATAGACTGGTGACCTGTCCAGGGTGTCCCCGGCCTTCACCCTAAGTCAGCGGGGATAGACTCCAGCCCCCCCGTTACCCTAGTGAAGATTAAGCTGTGTATAGAGAATGGATGAATGGATGGATGGATGGATGGATATATTTACAGTACTGACACTTTAACATCTGTTATTTAGATGTGAGACAGATAGTAAAAATGTATTGAAAGTTTTTGGTTCAGTTTCCTCAATATGAGTTTTTGCAATAATAACTTACCATCACTTTTTAAGATGATGAATGTATTTATTATTTGAAAACATAAGCAAAACTAAATTAATCAACAATAACAGTGACTGATACTTACAGCCATTTTCCCAACAATAATATCATCCCATTACATCATATTCAATATATTTGTCTTAAACCTGAGGGTGTCTGTGAGTTTTACCCTGCAGTATTGGCACTGCTCTCCACATGTTGATGGGACCTTGGCTGCAGAACTGACCAATGGCGTTTTCCAAGAAGAAAAGAGGAATTCCACACAAAACCAACATCAAAAAATAGGGAATGAGAAAAGCACCTGTTCAGAGGGAAAACACAAGTTTTTTATGAAATTCATAGTACAACAGTGTTATCAAGAGTTTGCTTCTCAACCCTGATGCCAAACAATTACCCCCTCCATTCTTATAGGCCACATATGGAAATCTCCAGATATTTCCCAGACCGACAGCGTAGCCGATCATAGAGAGGATGTATTCTGTCTTGTTGGTCCAGTTTCCACGCTCAGGATTCTCATCGCCATCGTCCACGTGAGTGTCCTGCTAAAAACAGAGATTCTGAAGTTGTAAGGCTTTGCCTACATCTGTGCAGCATATACGCTTTAACTGAGGGACACCTCCACCAAAAACACCATGCAGACACAGACACATGGAATGTAATAAACGCAGCTGGCATTCACAGCACTGTGTGTTTGCAGTGAAATTTACTGTTGGACTTTTCATGAATTAATCCTTTAGATGATGGCTACCTGGAGCCACCCGTCACTGATGTCAGTCATCGTGTTGACACACTGTGAGGGCGAGTCAGTGTAGTCAGCAAACTTTGAAAGGTGAATTCACTCCCTCAGGGCAACAATGTCTACAAACGCTGTCTCTACTAGAAAAATTTTCCTTAGAATGCTGATGAGCTTTCCTAATTTTGTCATATTATTGAAAGGTTTTAAATCAGACTAAGCTATGTTTCACTTTTTGTTGTCGTTTTTATCCTTTTTTGTAAATCTAACCATCTGTTCTGCAAAGAAACAATATCTGTAATATCAAGAAAGTTCAACATTGTGAAAATGCATATTTTTAACATTGCAAAATACTTAGTTATAGATTCAGCAATACAGATGTCAGCAATCTTACCTGACCAGTAAGAGCAGGAGGATCTTTGGAAACATTTAGGCTATATTTCCACATTTCGTTCCATCTGCTTCTGATATCTTTGTGTTTGAACATTCAAATTCACCAAGACACTCACAAAACTGGTTCCTGCTTGTGAGCACTTTCAGAGAGGCAGGTCTGGTCTGCTGCCTTCAGGTGAGCCTGTTGTGGGTTAAACAAAGAGACAGCACCTTGATTATAAAAGCGAATGTTTGAATTAGTACATTAAGTCTATATGAAATTCCATTGACTTGTGAGGCTTCTGGGAAATAGAATAAATAAAATTTGAGATTATTTTGACTTTTGATGCCCCTTGTGAATTACGTTTAACCAACAAACTACATTGAGTTAGTTGATTATTCATAAAAATCAGATTGTCTCAACTAGTATTTACATGTCATTTATAAGTTGTTGTTTCGTAAGTGTTATGCAGTTAAGTATAATAAGTATAAATAAAAATTTTGAAGTTGACAAATAAGATGTTAGGCAAGGGGACTTGAAATGCTAACCTGAAGGTGAATGAAATTTAGGTTATCAAGACAATTTTTTTAAGTTGCCTCAAATTGAATATAGTATTAAATCAATTCTTGCAGAAATCTGAGTTTAAATGGCACACAATATTAAGCTGATGCAATTTCCAACATTATTATGTGAACCCAGCCCATCAAAATCATGGTTAGGGTTATATGAGTAACAATTTTTTTTTTTGTATTAGACAATTGTGCATTTATTTAAAGTGGGAATGGTCCCCTAAATTATTATTTTTAGAGCTTATACAGCACAAAAGCTAGCCCTGGTAGCCTGTTTGTAATTAGCCTTGATACAAGAAAGTAACACGTACCAGGACACCAGGTGAGGTCAGGTGAGTATTTCTGCAGGTCACTGTTGGCCTATCAAACTACAACCGTGCATAGCAACAACACTTGCTACTTGTTAACTGGCCTAATTCTCACTGACACGAAACAGTCAGCACTGACATATTTGACCATGGCTACAAACAAACTTCAACACTGTTTGAGGACTTCTTCTCTTTTTGTTGATATAAGCGGTCGTGGAATAAGTACGAAGGAGTAACACCACAATGAAAAATCAAACTCAAATACAACAGAAAGTTGTGCATTCAAAATCTTACTTACTTAATTTCATAACAGGCAGCGTCCCAGCAGTGCATCTGTCATTATAAACTTATGCTGAATCCGGTGAGGTTCTTGTGGTGATTGATTGTACACTGGTTGTCCTCTCTTCTACCACTGCGCTGACTTATAATACACTGTAGGAATGTCTGGTGAAAAGATGGTTAAAAGTAAAGACAGAGGAGCAGATCTCAGTTTGTTCACTGACGTCACACCCTTAAGCACTCAAAGCAGACAGTACAGCTGCTGTAATAACAGTGTGATGAGAAGTGACAGAGCAGAGAGATAAATCCTAAACTGCAGCACAAACTGTTATTGACACCTCTTCTTACTGCTTATTACTTATACCTTTGCTCCAATTATGGTCACAGTCAACCAGTCACTCACAAAAACACAAGTCCTTAGTCACTTTGTCTGACGCCTAATATGAACCTCTATAGCTTAGTCAAATACTACTTTTACTGTTAACACAAACTGAGAGGTTCTTTTGTAAATATGAACTATCACAATGGTAAACACACACACATGCACACACACACACACACACACACACACACACACACACATACACACACAGTAAATGTGGTTTTACAGCTTTTGCTGAAACTGAGACTTCTCCTCCTGCAGCAGTGACTAACACTGACGCACTGAATAAAATACACAGTGATAAGAAGGATATAATAGAATTCAACATTAACTGCTTGTGTGGTCTTTGATGTGAAGACAATAAAGATACAGGAGTCCGGGTGAAAACACTACCAGAGCATCAATAATAAAAATAAAACAATTACAAATAATAATAATTTTTTCAACCTCGTTATCAAAATAAGTGTTTTCCTGGATCATAATGAAGCTCAGATTCTTAATTAGCATTCCTAATAAAGTAGTGCTAAGGCTTTTTTTGTTTGCTTGTTTCTTCCCTTACAGTGTAAAGAGGGGTCAGTGTAGTTTTTTTTT
>NW_007578098.1:501010-502066 GCF_000690725.1 Stegastes partitus | reverse complement strand
TGAATTTCGGTGGGTTCTAATACACAGTTTTAATTTTAATTTTAACCCAAACTATGTTAACCTCTCAAGTCTTTAAAATATAATATATAAAACAATATGAATTTATTTCATGTTTTTTTTTTTTTTTTAATAGATCCACCAAACTTCTAGATACATAAATTAAACCCGTAAAGTGATCAATCATAAATATCTGGCAGTTTGGGGTTTAACAATGTGCTGCATCACGGTTCTGGCCCAGTCATGATTCATTCACATCTACAGAAACCTAAAAGTGTTTCAGTTTCAACATCCAAACACGAGCCAGTCTACCTGGGTTGGTTCTAGGCCAAATTATTACTGTAGGACAGGGGTCTCCAATCCTGGTCCTCGAGAGCCACAGTCCTGCATGTTTTGGATGTTTCCCTCTTCCAACACACCTGATTCAATTGATCAGGATCGTTATCAGGCTTCTGCAGAGCTTGATGATGACCTGATCATTTGAATCAGGTGTGTTGGAAGAGGGAACCATCCAAAACATGCAGGACTGTGGCTCTCGAGGACCAGGATTGGAGACCCCTGCTGTAGGATTTGGGTCATTATGAGGCCAGATCATTATGACCTCCTGAGGAAGGTGGAGGTTTGTTGCCTCTGCAGGTGGAAGCAGAAGCTGCAGGTTGTAGGTAGAAACTTAATTAGGGCTGCACTGTAAAAAGAACACCATAAAATGCACAGTAACTAGCTGGTAGCAATTGGCAAGTACGTTGCTGTATTACATTCTACAGTATTCCTACTGTACATTTATTCACAGTAAATATAAAATACTTTGATGAATACAACAGTAACAATTAGAGTACTGTAACTGTCATCACTGTAAGAGGGTGCTGCATTTTTTATCACCGGAAATACTAATCTACCGTATCAGGCATCACTGTATTAGTTTTAATTACTGTAAATTAATAATGTCAAGTGATTGCATATCGTAAAATGATGACACTGCTGTTGTCACAAGAAATGTATTTTATTTCATTGCTTCATACAACATTTCAAATTTGAACTGCACAGCAACTAAATGCATCT
>NW_007578098.1:473451-500438 GCF_000690725.1 Stegastes partitus | reverse complement strand
CCGTTCATCACGGAGGTGTGTAGAGCGCGGACGTGACGTCTTGACGCAGCGGCGATACCTGGAGACGGAAAGAACCAGGAAGAAAGGATTTGAACAAGTTACCAAAGATCTGAGATAAAACCTGATTTAAATAGAAACTACTTTATTATCACGAGTCTTTAAAGTGTTGTTTGTTTTTTTCAGAATGAATTTGATCATTTTATACTGAAAATGATTCTCTGAATTTCCTGTTTCAATGCACAGTGTGTGACACCAGAAACTATAATTTAATCAATACTACTACTACTACTATTACTACTACTACTACTACTAATAATAATAATAAATTAATGCAACACCAAAATTCTAAACACATCAATAGAATCTATAAAGCATCACTTATTATGTTCAACAGTTTCCTCTTCAATCCCTTTGCACACTACAGCTCTTCACTCTTCAAGTGTTATCAAGGGAAAAAACAACAACAACTGTTTAAATTACTGGTCAGTGTGGGCTAAACAAAAACTTCATTTAGTAGTAGTTTTGAGTATGAATAATAAGACAATGTCATGAAACATGTATTCTCCCCACTGTAGATATTGACTGGGGGTAAAACAACATGCTGCATCACACTTGTGTCTCAGTAATTGTTGTCAGGAGTTGAGGGTGGAAAGTGTGAGAGCAGCCCAACTAGACACTGGTGTTGGTAAAAAGGGTGCAAACAACTGGTTTGATCTTTAACTTTGTTTTGTATTTTAAAAGCTTGTAGTGGAATAAAAAGCACAATGTTTCCATCTCAAATGTTTTGTTCTACCTTTCGTTTACTTTGTTTTAACTTTTGTGTCCCGTGTTTTTTAAATAAATAAATAAAGGTCTTGGCAAGAAATGGAGGGACCTACATATGACGAGGAGAGGAGGGGAGCAGGTAAAACAATGGCCAGTAACAATGTTGTCAGCCACAGAAGGCCCCAGCGCTTTACCAGGGCTTTTTAAGGTTTTCTGTTTTTTGGACCTTTATTAGAGACCAAATCAGTGTTGAGTGTGAGGTCCATGGTGGAGAGGTTTGCAGGAAGAGGAGGGTGAGAAGAGCCGAGGTCATCAAGAACAAACCAGAGGTTGACCCTGGAACATGATGCTGCTACGGCTTCTTCTACTCCTCCTACTATTGCGGTCCAGGATGTGGGCGAACATTTTCACTGTCCGCCCCGAGGCAAGAGGTGGACATCACACAGAAGGCTGCTGTTAAATTCCAGATCCATTGTCTCATATTTGTTGTGTGGTATTGTACTGTAAATGTTCATCTGACTGACAGACCTGTCCTGAACGTGGTTATTTTGTCTTTTTGTCATTGTCAGAGCAGGACTCCTGTGACAGCCGACCACTTCACTTCTTTTGTTTAGTAACACTTTCTTGTGAGTTCTTGAGTAGAGCAGTTAATGTAACAGGATGAGCACAAACAAGGCATAATAAACTAAATCAGGAATATAAATGATCCTGTTACCACTGAGACCACTGCTTCCACATCTGTCCCAGTTGTTCCTTCAGGTCCTGGTACTTCTTCCTGATGTTACTATCAGATGGGATTGTTGAGGCCCCTCTGGATCTCAGCGCTGCTTTTCTTTACCACTTTCGTGTGTTGTGTCCCACTGGGACTTTTGACCCATCCTCAGCACAGATGTTCTTCTACACTATCCCAGCCACTTGATTATCGCTCTCCACTGTCCCAGCCTGCTGCTCTGTGCTGGACTGTCCCAGGGGCATCTTCACACAGCCTGCATCTTCAGTGCTGACGTGACCCATAAAATAGCACAACTCACAATTTGCATAAGCAGGCAATCAGTCATTTTTCAAGGAAGACATGTTTGTCTTTGTCTTCTGTACTGGGAAACAATATATGTGTGTTTTTGATGCCAACTCTGCCTCTACAGATGGGTGATTTCAACTGTATTTTACCTTAAACAGCAGATGATTCACTAATGGAAAGAACTGTTTCTTGTAATCCTGTAATAAAGATCGTAAATACCAAATAAATTGATCAAAATTGTCCACTTATCTGAAAGGCATTCAATAGATAATCTGTCATACATTTTGAAAACACAATGTGAAAAATGATAGTAAATTACCTATCTCAGCCTCACAGCACAGGTTTAAGTCAATTCAGAAATAAAAACTATACTTTCATCACAGCGCTGTCAAGATATTTCTTCTCTTAATTTCTCAATTTGTTTGGAATACTCGGTGCATCTTAAGCTACATTCACTGCCCAAGAAAAGTAGGACACACCTTGTTCAGTGCTGCACCAGAACCACAAATATATATTAGTAAATCTTATGCAGTCCAACATTTGGGAAAAGGGGAGTTTTGTGTGTTTAGTACAGATCAAGTCGACCACGTATGTATAACAGAAGCTTGATGATAAGTAATAAGTTTTATTCTAATGATATTGTTTCTCATAAAGACAAATGTTCATGCAAGATCTTCGATAAAACATCACCTAACAAAAACACAGGACACATCCCTCTGAGCATGATACTTGCTTTTAGATCATGTTGGGTAATCGACGTCGTGATGATGCCTAGAATCTAGCATCGACTAAACATTACTACACACTGAAAATACAGCAGGGATTTTATCTTTGGTAAAGATGAAGAAATAGAAAAATAAAACACCTAAGGAAAAACATGATAAAATTAGTCAGATGTGCAAAGAAACTCCAAATGAGAGAAAATGACATCATGGAATTTGACAGAGGTCTTACAAATTCACCTCAGTACAAAGAAATGAAGGTGCATTTAAATGCTGGAGGTGCATTGCTTCTTCTTCTTTTTTTTAAAATCAGTATGCAATTCCCTCTAAGGCACCCTTCCCTTTAATGGAAATTTACCAACAAATTCAATTTCAAAATAATACTGATAGTTTGCTTTAACTTTCCAATATTAGTGCTGACACTTTCACCACTTCCAGTAATACCTTTCCACATATTCAGACATTATTTTAGGCAGTTACTGAGTCTTCTACAGGCCCATCTAACCTGCCTTGTAACTAGTCCATCTTCCCGACCTTCAGTCACTTACATATCCTTCATTCTTCAGAGTCATCTTGTAAACACAAACACACAGTGATTGAATAAGTGACAGCATCCCTTAACTGGTGTTTCTTGCAACACGGGGAGCGAAGCCTCGCACATTTGAACAGAGGATAAAAGAGGGGAACAGCAGGAAACCGTAACAGTGTGACAAACACACATCCTAAAACCACACATAATGAAGTTCAAATGAGCCCACGGAAACACAACAGTTGTCTTCCCAGTATGCACCTGTCAGAAATGTGAAGCTAATCGAAGAGAAAAACGAAACAATCCAACAAACGTTGATGTAAAATTGATCCAACACAAGTCACCTTGGACAGTTACACCTCTAAGGTCTCGTCTACTCACAAAGAGATTTAGTTAAAGTAAAAGTGAAATATTTAAGGACCCCATGAAACAAAACAAAATCACCTAATGTATCGCTGATGTAAAATCAAACTTCCTTGGTGCAACTGACATTTCTTTGGCAATGAGAGATCAGTGTAAGAAGTATGAAGTAGTGTTGTATGTTTATTTTTTCTGTATTAGTTTAACTGTTGTCAACAATTCATTATTGTGTAAAGTAAGTTTCATTTCACGGGGTCATTAAATGCTTTAAATAATCAATAAGACACTCTGTACAATCTACGCTACGTTCATTTCAACACTTCAACAACGGAATCCACACAACACTTCACATCGACGGTCTAGTTTTTCATACATCAGAAGTAAAACACAGACATTAGGGCAGGTCTTTACAGCAAGATGCTGTGTGTGCTACATGCTTTCGCACAAACATGCTCTCTTCAAATGACATTAAACAAAGTGAAATATCCTATAAAGAACTTGTTTAGAACAGAAGAATGAAATACTTTTGGGGTTGTCTTTACCCTTTCCTCTTTGCTATTTAGAAAAGGCAGGGATACTCGATCAGGATGGACTTAAACTTGGGTCTCCCTGCTCACTTATGCCACCCAGCTGCCCTGAATGTAAATAATACATAGCATCGACATATTCAAGTGAAGAGGAATGTTATTTTTCATGGCAAACCTTGATACTGTTAATACTTAGCTCATCAGATACATGTAGTTAGTATACTGGTCAATAAGTCGTCATATAAGTGAGTCTTTATAGGTTCAAACACATCAATCACTGTAGCTTCTTTATCGATGTTAGCATCCCTCATTCAAACTAATGGGTAGCAGTAGGTACTGGGAAAATATAAGAAGTTATTTAAAAAAACAAGGAAAGTGTCTGATGAAAAAATAGCACTGAAAGGCTCACCATCATCTCAACTATCAAGGAATCTGTTTTATGCTATATCTTGTGGACTGATCTTGACCACATTGGTATGTTTGAGCAACAGTGCAAAGGCTTATAGAACAAGTACAAGTCACTATAACAGAGCAAGCTAACTGACAGTTTCTTTTTTTTAAGGGAGCGTGGTTGGAAATGTAAGGCACTACAGTCTCAGTTGGAGCATCTCTGCATCCTTCACGCCTCCATTCATCTGCTTGGGGAGACACTGGTGGTGGAGCTGAGATGGACGGGTGTCTGTCCTCATTCAGAAACTCCCTGAACATTTATTGAACAGTTCGTCGCCATCCTCACATTCATAATATGCATAATCAGGAGAGAAGAGATCACTCGTGCAGTTCCGTGGTTTCCACAAACAGAAAGTGTCCCTCCAGCCGAGGCAGGCGAGGTACAGCGAAGGGTCGCCTTGCTGGCAAGTGCTACTTCTCAGGTGCAGTTTAGGAGTGAGGACAGAGCATGGAGGAAGCTTCTAGCGCAGAAGAAACGAGGGCAATATTCGGTTTGGTGCTCACAGTCGAGTGAAAGGACCCACGTGAAGCGGTCCTCTCAGTTTAGGAGAGGAGCAGGAGTTGGTGGTGAACATTGATGATGGGGAGGAGGAGTACGGTGAGGAGGAAGCAGAGGAGGAGTCGCCGCCGCTGTTTAGGGTGAAGACACTGGAAATGGCCACATCCACAATCCCTTGACATAGTTCTGAATACAGTTTTCTAAAAGAAAGGATAGTAGAAGTGTTAGTTTATCTCCACACTTTTGAGGCTGACTTAGTGTAAGTTTGCAGAAAGCACACACACAGCGCAAAGCTACCTGTGATGACTCAGTGATTTTCGTGGCAAAAATAACGATAAAGACAGACACAAATTAATGACTGGCATGCTGAGAAAGGCACTTTTTTACATAAATAGTACTGACTGTGCGCAGGCTGGAGCTCCATTGATCTCAATGAGCCACACTTTGAAGCTCTCGTCCACCATGAAATCAAATCCAAAGAGCTGGAAGCTCTGATAGGACAGGTGTTTGGTGCTGATTGCAGGCTCAATACATGACAGACAGCTCCTGTGAAACCAGACAGAAAAAACATGTTTGATCATCTTACTCTTAATAACAAAGCCTGGGACAGTTTCCAAACACGTGAAATAGGTAACAAAAGAATTGTCATTAAGGCATTAAGGAATTGTTTAGCAGGTATGATATAAATCACGTTAACAGAGTTACTTTAGTGTGTTTGTTTGCTAACATTTGCTAATTAGTAGCAAACACATATTTGATTGTAAACCAAAGAAACGTAGAAAAAAACATTAGAAGACCTGATGATGCAGTAAAAAGGTAGAAGATCTCTTATAAAAGAATGTTTCACCTGCAAGTCTAGTCTAGAGATATTTCACCATTTACCACAGATATTGATCTCATGGTGGTGACAAACTCCTCACAGTCAAGTCTTGTCACCTGACAGCCATCTTGGTAATACCTGGCAGTTACTTCGGTCTAACAAGACCAGGTCCCTGTCTGAATGAACTGGGAGAGAGCCATGACTGCAATTTCAGTGGTCACTGGGACATAGAAATGTATGTATACAATCACCAGTCAAACCTGATAAAAACTACTTTAAATGTTGGGTGACTTTGGCCCAAAAAAGGTTTAACAGATCCCTAACAGATCATACAAAATGTGCAGTTTCATAACACCATGCAACACAGTTTCCTGGATGTTTCTCACACGATTGGCTTTGACCAACTTGTTCTGTCAGAACAAGCCCAATGTGTCATGGCATTAAAGTCTGTGTAACTCTGCTGGAGGGACAGAACACCATTCTTCAGCACTACCAAAGCGATAGAAATGTTTCATCACAGAATAAAGGTGATCCCTCAGAACAATTTTGTATTGATTTTCAGTGACTCTTCCCTCTAAGGAGACAAGTGGACCCAAAGCATGCCAGCAAAATGCCCCTATCAGCCTAACAGAGCCATCGGTTCTCCTAAGCTGTACTTGTCACTGGCTTTCATATTTACCACAGCTCCTAAAACCACAGCAAAGCTGCCCCATCTGTTTTGTTTATAGCCAGAAAATTAAAATGTTATTGACAATTAAGTAACTTGGAAAAGATGTTGTTTACTTACAATATCAACTATGAGAGATTTGGCAAGTTTTTCTCTCCAGCTGAGTTTAGAGATTGTCTCCAACCAAACAAATATGATAGTTTTTGTACATGAGGTGGGATGTGGTACAAGACTGGCAGTCAAATATAAAAAGCATTATGCCTTTCAGCGTTAAATGTGATATGAAAAAAGCTAAGCTCTGCTTTTTATTAGATCAAGTCTAATGATAAAAAGAGCAGCAAAGAAGAAAAGGACCTACTTTATGATCTGCTTGATCTGAGGTAATATGGTGGTCTCCAGGGTAACATTGTGAGTGTTCAGCAGGTACAGCCTGAACTCATCAAAGAACATCTCGTTCCCCTCCTCATAGCGTCCGTAGTTCAGGGAGTGCTCCTTCTGAATGCAGTGGTTGGTCAGGTGGCTGGTCATGTCCTGGAGGTCGGAGCTGTTGTAGGGCTCCGAGGAGGTCCGCAGCACGCCCTCCCGGTACAAATAGATGTTATACTGATGGTCCACTAGCACCCAGCTCCTGCAAATAGCATAGCATAAAAAGCTAAGCGACAAAGCCCGGACACACTTTTACATCCTCTGTGGGTTTGCGTTGAGCATGAAACACCTGCCTGATGTCAAATTTGCGATGTCCCGGCTCCAGAAGCAGCGGTTTCTCCAGGTACTTCTGAATAACATGAACCTGCCCCTGATTATCAATATACTCCAGCAGCTGATTAGCGTCATGGGATATCAAAATACCAGCACCTGTTGCAATAAAAAATATATATGTTAAGCTGCCACAGAGGCCAATGATCACATTCTCAGATTAGCGTCTGTGAATAATACAAGCAGTAGACTTCATTAAAAGGAAAATGCTGGTTAAAGCAAAGCAAATGTCTCAAAATAGCTCAGAAGAAGTCTGTAATGATGGTAATTTAAGCAGACAATTAAAGAAAAAATGACTTAAGCTGGCTAGTATGGCACTGGGAGGGAATCAGAGTAACTCATGATATGATCAGGATGTGTTGCTCATGACAACAATGGCATCATGACTGATTCTGTGACCTTTAATGTGATGCAAGACAATCATCTATTATCTGTCAGTGTGTGTGCATCATCACTATTATTCTATTTGAACAGTGTGACAATTCAATTGATTAGCTCTCAGATTTGCTTTCCCTCACTGTCTGCCATTTCCCCCCTGTAAGTTTCTTCTTCCTCACCACAGGGTATTTAATTAGCTTAATTGTACCCTCATCCATTTAGTAAACAGCACTATGAGTAGTTATGAAGTAGTAACAGCAGTAAGTTAAAGTTTTCTCTTTACAGTGTCTGCACGTTTTAATAAAAATGCTGATATGTGGCACCAGTGTATCAATAATATATGACAAGAGGAAGTCATGTGATCAGCCACAACATTAAAACCACCTTCCTAATATTGTGTAGGTCTGAGGGTGTCCCAAGTCATTTGACATCAAGACATCAGCAGCACGTTTCCTTTAAGTATTGTGGCTTTCAGAGTGGGGCCTCGGATGGTCAGGCTTCTTCCACTGCTTTAAGCAAATGCTCAATCAGATTGAGATCTGGGGAATATGGAAGCCAGATCAATGCCTTGGGCTCTTTGTCATGTTCTTCAAGCCGTTCTTGAGCAGCTTTGCAGTGCGTTAAGTCACATTGTCATTCTGGGTGAGGTCGCTGCCATTGATGAGTATCTTCGGGAAGCTTCACTGGTCTGCATCAATGTTTAGATGGGTGCCACAGCATGACACACACAAATGCCAGGACCTAATGTTTCCCAGGAGAACATTGTGTTGTCTGTGGTTTTAATGTTGTGGCTGATTTGTGAAATGCTTTACATATTTTGTCCCACCTCTCATATCTCAGATTTAAAACAGTTAAATACAGAAACAGACTTTTACCTTTAGCTCCAGCAGAGGACTTGGCTATCCACACTGTACCCTCTCCGCCTTCTTTTTTAGCATGATAGGAGGCCAAAAAAACTTCCCGCTCGTCCGTCTTAGGGTTGCTCTTCAGATGGCTGATGCCATTTGTAGCTGGAGCAACAGGCGTGTTGAGGTTAGTGGGATAGATGATGTAGGACTCCGGAAACCAGTTACTGGAGTCAGACAGCTCTGGGCTGGTCTTTATTAGCCTAATGGCACAGAAGGAAATGGTCAGCTAATGCAATCTGTCCTGAATAATTTACTTGCAGACAAGTGCATTAGTAACATGAAAGAGAGAAAGTATAGATTTTTCATTGAACAAGACAGATACACACTTGACCAATGATGCTTTCCTGCAAAGCTTGTCTGCACCTCTGTAGTAGTTAACCAGCTGCACCAGTCCTGGTTCGTGGCCTGCAAAGTCAAAGTTAGGACATTTTAAAATCAAATACCCACATGTGTGCATTGCATGTGTGGGTAAAGGACACACTCTTTCCACGGGACACACCCCTACACAGTCATAGCTGCTGTCTCATCCAGAGTAGGAGGACGCCAAATATAGCAAACACAAACGATTCTTATGAAATACAAGCAAACATCATTTACCCAGACGCCCAAAGGGTAATCTGTTCCGTTCACCGAGCATAAGGTTGAATCTGGGATTGTCTCTTTTCAGTCTCTTCCATTGTCCAGTCGAGAGGAGGATTTTGGAAACTTCTGCATAAACAGTGCTGTTGTCGTCACGGGTGACAAAGGTGTACATCGGGGCACTCATACTGCCACGCTGACTAAGAGGGGAAGTCTATAATAATAATAATAATAATAATAACAAAGATTTAATATGGTAATAACTTAGCTGTCTAGCTAGTTGTGCGGCTGTCTGGTTGTCACTGCAGCAGACAGACTGGTCGGGGTTATCTCCTCTGTCCGTACCATGATGATGAGTCAGTCATATCCAGTCCACACTTACCAGTTAACTCAAACTGGTGCTTCCAAGCTATAATTCAGCAGTCCGAGGCTAGAATATATCTATACAAAACAGCATAAAGAGTGACGGATAACACATTCATGTTGTTCAGCGCAGAGATTTCCCCCACTTTCCCCAGACAAGGGTGTGACTGACTGCTGCTCCCGGCTCCTGGGGCTGGTCCCGTCTGGATTAATTTACATCCCGTCTCCGGTTTAGCTAACCTCTCAGCTAACGGTCTGCGACCACAGCTATCCAGGAAGTTCTTTCCGTATACGTCTTCAAAGACAACGGCAGTAGGAATGAACAGTGCGAAACATTACCCAGCTGGATAGTTAGCTGCACGAAATCACAAACGCTGCCTATTTTCCCACCGGCGGCGTGCGCTTTATTCTCCGAATGCTCATCAGCCGCTGTCATCCACTGTCGACAGCATAAACACAAAGCTCCGCGGTTGTGGTTAGTGTAGTTTATGCCGACACTAACATAAGGATTATGTGATATTTAACCGCGTTTTGTGCATTGAAAAAGCAAGTTCAAACTGGTTTTAATACAATTAATTGACAAGTAAACTTTATTAAACACTATTAACGCCGAATTCCGTTCCTGACTGAATTTCAATATCGTCGCTACTACATTTCCCAGGATGCAGCGTGCTGAAGCGACCATTTATGAGGTAGATGTGTTTAGCGTGTTTTGGCCACAAGATGTCGTCGTAGACTTCATTACAAATTAGCAGACCCGGGTAGTGCCGAAGCCATATTCCGGAGACAACTAAAAAAAGAAAACAAAAGGTTTTCACTCTATGTAGAACTGCTCTGTAGGGTACAGTTTTTCAGCATTAATCAAGAAATGTTACCTGTAACTTAAAAATAATGTAAAAAGAAATTAACAGATGACGACTTTTTTTCTGGGCGGTACTGGAGGATAAATGGAGCACTCCCTACTTGTGACAAGTTACGGGCCTCGTTCCAATATGTTTAAAAAGTTAGTGGCTTGATTTTATCTATGCATTGCTTGTATGTTTTCATCTAAAGTCGACGTTTTATTAAGTCACGCAAACAAAAACGTCGCTTGTTTGCTCAAGTTTTGTGTGTTTCGGAAAGGTATACCGAAAGCACTCATGTAGATTTTTTTTGAGTCCGAATTGGAACGAGGCCGGAAGACGAGGAGGAAGAAGAAACAGGTGGCGGGAACCAACACTAAACTAACCCGGAGAGTTATTGTACAACGACTTTCAACGTTATAAAAGTTGTTTATAGCGTAGCAGCTTTTTATTTTTGCCATAATATCATAAGGAGATATCAGTAATAGTAAGTAACGGCCCTCGTGCTCAGTGTTGTGACTTGTTTCTGTTGCGGGGTGTTTTTAGTGGAGCAGTGATGGAGGCTGAATGAAATTTAAAGAGTTGTGCAGCAGCTTTGCTCGGGAACATTTCCTCAGTAAAGCTACATATCTATCACATTGGACAGTTAATTTTGATCCTCGCTACATACAGTCATTTACAATCGTCAACACGACTCATACTGTGGGGTATGTTGTTGTCTGTGGGTCTGAATGAGTTTTGTCACAATGGAAAAAATGACCCTTCAGATTTAGAAGCTATCTATGCTGAGAGACTAACAAAACCTGCTCTAAAAATATAACTGCCCACCTTCAAAAACATTTAAGAAGCCAGGAGGGGTGAATACCGAAGAGATCTAGTATATTTGACATTTGATGGATTGATTGAAAACCTTTATTTAGTCAAGAGAGAAAAAATATACAAGCATCAACTTGTACATTAGCATAGCATTTATTATCTAAAACATAATTCAACAGAAGCTTAAACTGCTCTAAGGTAAAATCTTTGCTTATTTTGTCTATTAGGCACACCGTATATACTTATATATGAGATGTCCAGGTCAGTACAATCTTGTCTATGTCTTAAAAGTGGTGATGGATACTTCAGCGTTGTGATATTTAAAAGAAATAAAAGGACAGTGATGTTCTCTTTGATTATGTGATTGCCACCCTATCTTCTCATAGAGGACGCAGTGTAATAAATCTAAGAGAGCTGTGATACACGGCATCCAGTGGCTTGAGGGTATGAGCAGCAGCATGCATTTAAATTATGTACATCTGCATAGTGAAGCACTGATACCATTGCCGCCTGTACGATCTGTAACCTGCTGCTGAAAGAGAGGCCCATTATTTATAAGAAGAAGTAATAAAGTAGCCTCATTTCTTTGTCATTATGAATTTTAAAAGATCGTTTATCATCCAATCAGATACCCAGGTGCTTTTAACATGGGACTCTTTTTTTTTTTCCATTTGAACTCCAGTTATTGTACTAATTGTAAAACTTCGAGCATTTTTTTTATTTGGAATCTCGTGAAGAGCATTTAATTAGTCTTATCTGGTTTTAATTAAAGCTTAAGGCTAATCGAGGACTTTGAATAGCCAAAAAAAACCCAACTTTAAATTGCACAAAGCTTAGTCGGTAGAGGGCGCTTGACTCATAACACTGAGTACAGGTCAAAATATTTCAGCCTCTGGTTTTTAATCTGTTTTTGCGAGTCCCTGAATATTAGGGAGGTGCAATATTAAATCAGCGAGTCCCTGCATCATATACACATTCCAGAACGTAGTGGAATGACTGTAAGTTTTTGTGCGTACGGATCGGAGGCGATGTGTGCCTTGGCTTTTACTGAGGTCATGTATTTTTAATAACCTCTCGTCCCCTCTCTTTTCACCAGGCTGGAACAGGCCAGGCATGAGCGGCGCACACCTGGACGAATGGCAGCGGAGGTCCTTTGACATTTCATCTGGCAACAGTACACCTGAACAGACGGCCGATGCCTACCGGGCCCACATCCTCTCCATTCAGTATGCATGGGCAAGCTCCCAGCTCTCTCAGGCCGGCATGGCCAGCCTGCTCAGGACTTACTCCGAGCGTTACGCCGCTGTGCTGGACTCGGATGACCCCCGCACAGGGCTTAACAACTATGCAGAGAGCGCACTCCATCTGGCCCGCAGTCAGAAGAACTACAGCGACAAATGGGAGTCGTCCCTGACCACGGAGAGTGTGCTGCAGTTGCCCAGCGTTCAGAGGATGATTCAGGCAAGGACGGAAGGAGAAAGTTTCCCAGTGGCACCAGCTGATGTGAACATAACTGTGGGACACGAGAGCAGAGGCAGCTCCCTCTCTGCTCCCTTCACTGGAGTCAGGTCAGAGGCTGCATTGTTTAAAATTTTAGGACCCCCACAGCCTAAATCAGAAGTTAACAACACTGCCAGTATTCCTGCTAATATTTCTGCTGAGAGGCCAAGAGGTTCAGACGTGATCTCAGGCAATCCAAACTCATTCTTTCAACCTCCAGCCCGACCACAGTCTGTGTTTAGTCATCCCTCTTCAGCTCTTCCACAGGTGAACCCTGGACCTGCAGGGTGTAATCAAAACTATCAATCCTCCTTCTTTCCCACATCCAACCCATCTAAACGCAAGAACTTTTATAGCCCAGATGGAGGGGATGGTGGCAGAGGGCAACATGGAGGTCAAGGAGGCACTGACCCACGAGCTGGAAGCAACTTCAAAACAGCTCGCGAGCAGTTCATTGTTGATCAGCACAAAAAGCATTCCCATCAGCCCCAGAGAGGTCAGGCCCCTGGGATGGCAGCAACTGTGAAGAAATCTCTGGGTACTAACAGGCCTCGAGGTGCATTTTCAAAGTTTGTGTCTCCAATCCCACGACAGGAAGAAGAAGAAAGTGTGCCGAGCCGTAATTCAAATCAGGAACCTCAAATCCTGGACGAGCGTCTGAAGAACTTTGAGCCAAAGATAGTTGAGCTGATCATGAGTGAGATCATGGACCACGGGCCTCCTGTTGCCTGGGATGACATAGCAGGCCTGGAGTTTGCCAAGACCACCATAAAGGAGATTGTGGTTTGGCCCATGCTGCGACCTGACATCTTTACTGGCCTCCGTGGTCCACCTAAAGGCATCCTGTTGTTTGGACCACCGGGGACTGGAAAAACTCTGATAGGAAAATGTATCGCCTGTCAGTCAGGTGCCACCTTCTTCAGCATCAGCGCTTCATCGCTTACCTCCAAGTGGGTGGGTGAAGGAGAGAAAATGGTGCGAGCCCTGTTTGCCATCGCCCGCTGCCACCAGCCTGCTGTCATTTTCATTGATGAAATTGACTCCCTGTTGTCCCAGCGGACAGACGGGGAGCACGACTCATCACGCAGGATCAAGACTGAGTTCCTGGTTCAGCTGGACGGGGCTGCCACTGCAGCCGAGGATCGCATCCTGGTGGTGGGCGCGACCAACCGGCCCCAGGAGATTGACGAGGCTGCCCGTCGACGCCTGGCAAAGCGGTTATACATCCCCCTGCCTGAAGCAGCTGCCCGACGCCAGATAGTGACAAACCTAATGGCTCGAGAGAAGAACCAGCTGAGAGAGCATGAGCTGGAGAGCGTGGTAACATCCGCAGAGGGCTTCTCCGGAGCGGACATGACTCAGCTGTGTCGAGAGGCGGCACTGGGGCCAATACGCAGCATCCAGCTCAGTGATATCGCCACCATCACCGCTGATCAGGTGCGACCAATCCTGTACGGTGACTTCCAGGAGGCCCTGAAGACTGTTCGACCGAGCGTCTCCACGAAAGACTTGGAGCTGTACGAAGAGTGGAATAAGACTTTTGGATGTGGACGTTAAACTTGGTTTCTCAACCTCATTATCACCTACTCGTGTTCAGGCGCTAGATGTTATTTAGAACCAAACAGTTTAGCCCTGGTCAGAATAGCACTAACGCCTTACGCTGCCGTAAAATTACTTTACACAGTCTCACAACAACCTTCCATATATAAGCTTCACAAAGATCCTTCTCTAAATGCAGAGGTGCGTGTTAGGTTGTCTTGTATTGTTTGTTATTCAGTACAAATGGCCTGATGGTTTGTGATCCATTTTATTTTACTCCTCGTGTTCCGGCTGCTGTAATTTGGAAGAAAATATAAACACAAGTTGCTAGGAGAGGAATGTGTTAGCATATTTTGTGAAATGTCTGAAATGCAGCCCATA
This sequence comes from Stegastes partitus, assembly GCF_000690725.1. Lineage (NCBI taxonomy): Eukaryota > Metazoa > Chordata > Actinopteri > Pomacentridae > Stegastes > Stegastes partitus. Next base: position 486,019 of record NW_007578098.1, on the reverse strand, counting down.
CATCTGTTCTAATTATCCTCACTGAGAGAATTTTCTCAGCACATTGTTCCCAGCAGGTTGTATTATACATTCAAATGATTTTCAGGCGTTCGTATCGCCTGGTCTGCTTTGTTCAGCTGCTAATTCACCTGTTGCTTTGTGATTTGTGAGTTGTGCACATGAACCGTGTTCCAGACGAAGCAGGGATTCTGTTCTATGTTGCTTTATAGCAAATTGCATGGTTTTTGTAATACTTTGAGGATTGACATTCAGCATTTGTAACCTTCTTTTCCAGAGATATTCTCATCTGTATTATATAAAACATGTCAGGAGTTAAACCTTTATCCTGGTTTCAGTTAATAGCCAAATTTGTGTTTTTCCCCACTAATAAATTAAAATGTTGCTTCGTTTTTGTTTACATCTCAGAGTTTATCTTCACTGTATTGTGACATTTCCACCCGTGGTCCAAGGGCAGTGTGTTTTAAGCACTTCTACCACCACAGTTTGCCTAAATTCTGATTGTCCTGATATGATCCTAAGCCTAAATGTGTCAGTCCTTTCCGAGGAAGTTGGGCAACACAGAAAGTATCCTGGCTCATGTTAAAAATACCGAAAACTTCACTTTGCCTCCCTTCCTGTTCGTGATGAAGACAGCAGTGGACTCAACAGGAAAATCTGTTACTGCAATACATCCCTTTTGTGAGACGACGTCCGCCGTTCTTTTAGCGCTGATCTTCATCCATAGAGTTCATGACTTGTGATTTGTGCAACTGAGGTGTGTAATCATATGCCAAGCGGTGGTTCTGGTCAACAGAGATCGTGGTGTTTTTCGAGTTGAACGCCTCACTGCCTCACACACACTGCTGTTGAAGGAGACCATTATAGGCTGTGCACACATGAAATGAATTTCTCATGTAAATTTAATGAACAAATCTTTGAAAATCTGGAAGACCATGAGAAAAGACTTTCATTTATTTTTCATCTTTTTGTCAAGCCCCTGATAAATATTTCAGCCTTGTGTGGTTGGCCACTGTATTGAAACTTTGTTGAATTAGCCAGCAGCGCAAGTAGTCACACAACCCCCACGTGGGCTTTCTCCGAACATGGGGACTCCTCACAGCTGGACCGGGACAGATGCACAGAATTCCTCTGGTGCTGACGGGATCTATAGAGTCCATTGAGTATGGACTGAAAACTGTGCCATATGGTGTCAGCTTGTAGCTCAATTTGACTGTGGTTGTGTAGCGCCGGTCACATCTGGGGTGGCGTGGTCACAAACACGCAGCAGACACACACATCACGCTGGACGTTTTTGAGAATTTTTTAAGTTTCTAATTCAATTTTTGATTACTGACATTTGAAACTGAGACAGAAATGTCACACGCGACTTGTGATGATTGAGTATAACTGCTTTATGTTGCCGGTTTAAAGAGAAAGAAACACCTTTACTCAAGTAAAATTGTTAAAACATGTAATTTAATAATAGAAGAATTATCAGCAGAATATATATAAAGATATAATAATCTAGGCTTCTATTAAATAATTCCTTGTTATGATATTATTTACACTCCGTATTATTATTTTTTTTAGCACTAACCTTTCCCTGCAGCTATATTGTGTAATTATTTATCCGTCTGGTCGTGCTGATAGTTGATAGCGGGCTCCACTTTTTCTACGCTGGGTTCAAATTGCCTTCACATCCACAAGGAACTGATAAGAAAGAAAGCAGAATGTAATTCAGTGCCACGGAAAAAAAATATTCGTGCTGCTTGTAGCATGAAATCAGATTGTGTGTGTTGACTATACACTTTATTTCCATTCTTACCCGCAGTAGCTGTTTGTACCAGTGGACACAGGTGTTACCAAACTAGTCTTGGCTGAAATCCTTTAGGATTATAATCGTACAGTATAATATCATAGTCCTCTTGTAATTGCAAGAAAAACAACAAAAGGAGACTCTTGCATGTCTATTTATATTATTATATAATGTCTGTTAGCACTAGTTATACCCTCAAACAGCATTTAACCATCAGTATTAACTGTTTTATATTGATAAGCAAGTCAAATTTGAAATAACAGCAGTTGAACTAAAGTCCTCTACAAATGTAAATAGTAACCCATAAGACTAAAAGAGAAATCTGAGTAAAAGAACGATAAAACAAAAATAAAAGATCCATCTACTTGAAGGAAGGCCAAACAGAAGAGTTGAATCTTCAGCAGTGAATTAAAAGTTTCTGAAGTCTCAGCAGTTTTTTAAATGAAAAACTGTTCCAGAGATAAGCAGCAGCGATAGCGAGAGCTCCATCGCCTCTTGTGTTTGTGTCTGGATCTGGGAACATCCGAGAGCATCTGATTAGTCGACCTCAGAGCTCTAACTGGAGTGTAAAAATGTGTTCTGATAAATTAAGCGCTCAGGACCTTTTGTAAAACCTTAAAAACAAACAACACAACGTACGGAAATAATCCTGAAACGGACAGGAACCGAGTGGAGAAAGGCCAGTACCGGTGTTGTGTGATCACAGTTTACGACACAAGCAGCTGCATTTTGTACGAGGAGCTGACGGCTCGTCACCCACAAAAAAAGCTCTCTGTCTGTCTGTCTATCTACAATTAGTTGTTTTGAATAAGTGTTTCCTTTTCTTGTGATCATGTGATCTTTATGAGCCTATACCGGTCATTTAAATGAAATCATCTGACATGTTTCAAGAGATTTTGTCTCTTTGGTAGAACTGCTAAATCACAGGTGAAACATGACTCAATGCTTTTTCTAAGCTGTCACAAGGCAGACAGGATAGCATTATTTTTTATTAAGATAATATAATCCATTTAATGTAAAACAAAAAATAAAAATATTAAAAGTAACTGTAATTGTTCAATAAATGTAGTGAAGTAAAAAAATTAAATATTTCTATGTATAACAGCAGAACTAACAAATATGAGCAGCAGTAATAAAGGTGCTTCAATGTCTTTGCATTGAAACCCTTAAAAAGTCGTCTAGAATGGAAATACTCGACAAAGTTCCCCAAAAACGTATTTGTTACGTTCTACCACTTGATATAGTCCCTGGACTTTCTATGTAAATGCACGGTCCCACTTGCTCATTTTATTAAACAACGACTAACTTGCATTCCTAAATAGACCTCCATGTGAAGAAAAGTCAGGAGAGGAAATCACCAGCTGTGTGTTCTAATATTCCTCAGAAACAGTGACCAAATGTACAAAGTCTGCAGTGAAGATTGTGTCATGGCCGCCTATTAATGAGACACACTTCTGTAAAGTGTGAAACATATTGAGCGCTACCATCTTGTTGGATCCTGTAAACCCCACAAGTCTGATTCTTGAAGGAGTATTTCAGTCAGCGGGGCTGAAAGGGGAAGTGAGATGTGGGATTCTGGCAGGGCCAGCTTTGGTTGGCCAGATTATCCCTCTCATGCAAATGCCCTCCCTCCCTTGTTGGGTCCCAGTCAAGCGTGGGGGGCTCGGCGCTGGCCACAGCTGCTTCCCGTTTCTGCTAAATCACACAGCAGCCATCTGGACGAGGCTGTCTCCGCACGCCGCCGCCGCCGAGCTCCTCTGCCGGCCCTGAATGAGCCTCTCCAGACAGGCCTGGCCCTCAGAGCCCCGGCCCCGGCCTTCTGCTCCAGTGGCTGATCCTCTCTGTCCCAGCTCTCTGCTGCTGCCGCTCCTCAGAGGACCATCCGCAGTCTTCAGGTCCTGGACGCAGCGCGTTTAGTGTGTGTGTGTGTGTGTGAACACTCATACACACCCTTTTTGTGTGTGTGCTGCATGTTCGACCAACACGCTGTCCTTTAACACAAAGGTCTCAGTGCAGACGATGTGGTGTCAGACATAATGGAAAAACTGGTTTAGTTAGAAAGTTCTACAAAACAGTGTCAAAAAGATCCACACTTGATTCTCTAAATCCAGATTGCACCTTGCCCATGGTCTGTTACGTGTCCAGTCTGTGGGGTAGTATTAATTTATTCTCCTGTTAATCTTCTTACAGCGTGTTTTTTTTTTTTTCCACACAGATGCCAGTCATTCACTGTTTCTCTGCTTTTCCTTGACAGAACTGAGCGGCATCTTGAATGACATGTCGACTTAATTATTTCGGAAAGTTTGAGAGTGTGAAGAGGATAAGATGGTGGAATGAATCTGAGAGAAACTTTCCGTTAACTGCAAGAATCATTTTTCCAGAGCCTGACCCTAATTTATGAGAGACTTTTTAATGCAGTCATCTCCGTGTTCTTTGACGACTGGTCAATGTAGTCCAGTAGAAAATATCTTCCTACTAAAAGCATATGCCATGAAGTATCCCTTTGTATATCTATATATCTAAATATGTAACCAACACCCTAGCTACACTTTCCTTTTCTTGCATCAGTTCTGCTTTTTCTGTATTTTTACATTCATTCTCTGAAAAACAAAACACTCCCCCACTCCATGTGCATATATAAAATATCCTTTATTGATATTTTGCAAGCATAAGGCTCCCTTCAAATGAAGTCAACTTCATTTTCATTTAATGAGTCAAACAATTCTTAGCCATCATGTATAAAACAAAACGTCCAGGAGTACATTTCCCTCTGATAACACTAAAAATAGCTTCCAGCAGCAGTCATGGATCACCTCATACACATTTAGTACAGTTGAACAGAAAAAAGATGCAGCTTTTACTACTCTATAAGACAAACATCAATCACTGTAATAAATACAAAAACAGACAGGCATGTAAATGTTATAAATACTATGTAGGTTATTACAAACGCAATAACTGGATAAAACCTTGTGAGGAACTGTGGGTTTATCTACACTGATTGTTAGGTTTTTTATTGATTGTATTTAATGTTACAATGGGTTTTCCTGCTCTGAAAACAACTGCAGATATATTTAAATCTGTTATTCGGTACAGATATTTGTAAAAAGAAATAATCTTGTTTTAAATCAAAAAAAAAAAAAAAAAGAAGAAGTTGCTACCTGGTTTTCCAAAAGAAAAGACACGTTTATACATTTCATATTTATGGCAGTATGGTACTTATGACATGGTAAATACACGGTTTAGAACTTATAAGAATATGGCACAGAAACTCTGCTGTATTGTTTTTAATATTTTCGCTCCTTGAAAACAAAAAGAAAAAGACAGATGAGCTGATGTCCGTTTTGAACACAGTGTCAGAAAAATGAAAATAAATGTTGTTTTCTTCTTCAGTAGTTGAGATACATTTATCTGTGGTCAACAAACATGCATACCTTGTATAAAAACACAAGACATCGACAGTGTATTTTACATCACATTTTTCTATGCTTTTATTGCAGGTGCTTGTCTGTGAGTGAGAGTGTGGCATGTTTTCCATCCTCCTGTTTGTCTGTGTGAGAGTGTGTGTGTGTGTTACAGGGCCTCAGTAGCGATGCTCTCCTCGTGTTATGTGGGAGGAGAACTCGTATCGATCTTGACTCCGGTGGCCGCAGAGGTTGCACTCGAAGGGGTCTCTGAAGCCGTGGCAGCCCATGTGAATGGTGTACATGACGTGGTCCAGGAAGAGAACGCGGCAGTGTTCGCACCGGTACGCCCTCACCTGCTCCCCGTCCGCCGTCACCACCTTGAAGCCCTCGGAGGCTATCTCCATGCTGGCCCGGATGGCGTCGTACTGCCTCTGCTGCTCCTCCTTCACCAGGGGCAGCACGCCGTTCCTCACCCCCGACGTGATGTGGTTGGTCAGGTAGATGAGGCCGGGGGCCGCTCCGCCTGGACGGTCCTCGTTGTTGCTCTCGGTGTCCGTGGAGTCCTGGCCGCTGTGGCTGGGCGAGCCGTCCTTCTCGCTGGAGGCGGACTTGGAGTTAGAGAGCAGCAGCAGGTTCTCGGCTGCAGAGTCTTTGGCTGACAAGCCCGTCCCTGTGTGGCCCTCTGTCGCCGGCTTGTGGAGCGGGTACATGGCGCTGAGAGCCACATCAGAGGAGGAAGCCGGCGAGGTCTGGACGAGAGGCCGCAGCGACTCGGCCCCCAGGTAGCTGATGGCGCTGTTGATGGCCTGGTCGATGACGTGGGGCTGAATCAGCTCGCCTGCTCCTCCGTCGTAAGAGAGGTCTGACAGACGTTTGTCTCCTGAGGAGCCAAGGAGAGACAGAGGAGCAATGTGAAGGTCATGCATACTTAAGCTCTCACCTGCATCCTGTCATCTCACCGTCTGACTGAGCTCCTCCTCCCTAGATGATCTCAAAATGACTCACTGTAATGTTTTTATATGGTCTCATGGTCTCTTATTAATATTTCCAGTCTGGTACTAGCACATTCTGAATATTTTATTTTACTCCCTTGTTTGTTATGAAGACCATCACCTGAATGTAAAATGAATATGCAATATTAAAAAACACAATCTTTCCGAGGAGCATATAGACAGAAGAACAGCACCGTCTCTGATCAGGCTGAACTGCGTGCATCATGCAGAGTCAGGGTGGCACAGAAAATGCAAACCTAACCAACACAAAACACAACGCAGCTCCACCTGAGCAGCTTTCATAGGTGCAGCAGTCACATTTATTTTTTTTAATTGCAAAAATAGCGACATTGCATTTACACAAAGGAAGCAGAGTTCAGCCCTTACCCACAAACTTCTGTGGCATAGTGCTCTTACGTTTAGCTACATTATTAGCTAGTCTGTCTAGCACCAAGGCTCTGTCAGATCCCGTCTGGCTTAAGTCTTCCCTCTGCTCATTCTGGTTGCTTTCTTCCTTTACTACTGGAAAGCAAGACAGAGAAGTAGATTTCAGAGTCAAAGTAATTTGAGTTTGTCCCGTTTGAAGTGATGAAACACATGCCTGATGGTGTTTTTCTCATAAAGCACAGAGCGGACTATTCTGACACACGTGAAGCCTTTGGTCTGTAAATATAGTTCATGCACACAGATGATGAGATGTGTTTTGAGGTTTTTAATGTGGAGCTTTAAATAATTTTGTGCCTGAAGTATCTCCGTTTCTGACTGCACAGTGTGTAAGGACAAATTAACTGCCGTAATTAGGTCTGCAGTTGTTTTGGATAATGTGCGTCTTCATGAGCCTGTATTCGAATGGAAATAAGAGCAGTTGAGCCTGCCTTGTTATATTTAGCAACGGCAGCATTGTCAGCATGGTACTTTGTTGTTGCGTGCACAGAGAGGCCTGCGCTCAGGGTAAAGTAGGCCATTGGATTTGGGTGAAAGTGAAGTGTGCGCCTCATGAGGCACCAACCCGTGTAGATGCTGTTTTGCAGGCCCATGCACTGGAGGTAGTTGTGACATCGCTCCTTGTGCTCCTCGAGAGAGCTGCGCTGTTTGTAACTCCGCCCACAGTAAGCGCACTTGTGGGGTTTTCCAACTGAAAAAAAAAAAAATAGAAATCAAAAACAACAGAGCAGTGAAATATTCTGATAATAAAATGACAAGTTATGACATTTTAAATCAACACAAAGGTGATATAGATAATCTGCTGTTCCAAATACAATTTCTAGTATTTCTTCCAGGGAGGCATTTATGTCACATTTCCAGTTTTGATAGAGATAAACAGAAGAAGAAGACGCTTTTCTGAACGGTGGGTGAAAAAACACAAGAGTACCACCTACAAAAAGTCCATTCACAGAAAAGCTGGGGAAATGACTCGATAGCATCACCGCTTGACTGACAGAGATTTTCTGTGCAAAAACTTCCCAAGTAGACAGATAGAGTTTTGCTTCGTGGGATCACATGAAGTCATGTCCTCCCGTTTTGGGGGAATTCAAGAAACAAAAGAGGGGGAAGTAAAATTATACAAATAAAAACTGAGTAATTCCCCTCATGTTGCACCAGTGAAATAAGGAAATGAGGGATTGAACATTCGCCCAGCACAACTTTATTCCTGGCCTCATGGAGAGGGATCAATTCTAACCCACAGGCTCTGCTGGAATATATAGAAAATATTAATGAACTGCTGAATAAATGCAAATCTTAAATATGAATAATAAAACACGCTGATGATGTTTAGTCAGATTTTTTTGCGGGGGAGGATGAGGGAGCACAGGGGCTCTACCTCAGCTCATCTATTGAATATCATCAATATGACAGTCCTGGTGTCATGAACGCTCACCAGCATGTATGAAAACAGTTCATACAGATTTATTCCTGAGAGAACAAGGACTAAAATATAATACAGGAATCAGTGGGTTGAGCTCACAGACAAAATAGGGAAGACAGAAGTATTAAGGGAAGGCTGCTGAACTCTTTTTGTGGGATTTGTTAACAATTACAATTTTATTTCTATTCTATAAGAGGAACATTATTAATATAACAGCAGCATTCTTGTCCTTAATTTCCTAAGCATAACCCACCCCTGTGTGCAAGCCCTGGTACTTTCCATGCAGTCTTTGCTTTTAATTAAATTCAGCTCTTGAGTTTATCCAAATTAGTTTTTGTGCAGACTTAAAAAGTGCTTGAGATGAATAATCTATTACATGCTTTAAGTTTTGTTAGTTTTTCTTGTTTTTTTGCTAATTCAGCTGAATGTGCTCATTAATGTAAGTTTAAAAATGCACTTGCAGGTTATCCCTTCCCTGTTTTGTGAAACTATTCGGTGCGAGTACACTGTTTACACCCAAATTTCATTAACTCATACTTCTGCAAAGCATTTGCAAAAAAAAAGAAAAAAAAAAGTGACACCATATCTGCACCCTGTCAACTTCCCCTTATATAAGTCAAGTCTGAGGTCTCACTGTGTGCGCTGCACAAGTTGTCGTACCTTTTTGCAAAGGCTTCCACCCAGCGTTCCTAAAATTACCACGAGCGCAGGCGCTTTCAAGCCTGCCACCGTCGTATACTCACCCGAGTGAGTGCGTAGATGGCCGGTGAGGGCGTCCCTCCTGCGGCAGGCGTAGCTGCACAGGTGACACTTGAAGGGTTTCTCCCCTGAATGCAGCTTGATGTGACGCAGCAGGTTGCCCTTCTGGGTGAAAGAGGCACCGCACTGGCTGCACTGGAAAGGACGTTCTCCTGAGGACAAGAACACAGAACAGACACACATTACTGCAGAGAGGTGAACAAAACACACAGAACAGAAGAAAAAGAACAACATGTATGTTTTACTGGCACCCAGTTTTATATGTTTTTTTATGTGTCTGATCAGGCGGTTTATCATTTTTGTCTTGATTTCACTAATCTGACTATGTTTGGTCCCTCCACTGACAACAATAAAAGCACAAAGTCTTTTCTGTGTGGATGAAGAAGCGGGCTGCTGCGGGAATGCGGGGTCACTGCACTACAAGCGTGCCGAGCGCCAGAACAAGCTGGATGATGGAGCGTCTCCGGGGCAGAGAGCGATCCAGCAGCCTGTGGGAGGGTTTCACAGCAGAGTGACACTCCATCTCTCCATGCTCCCCCTGCCCCACCGACTTCTGGCGCTCTGATCGAACAAGAGCCTTTCAGACTCAGCCTGCCAGTTCCGTAATGCACCATTGCCTAGGTCAATTTGATCTGAAAATCTCATTTTTTCCTCTTCTTCGTCTCTAAAATAAGAGCGGCACATCACAATGCAAATTCAGCCTCATTTGAATAAAGCGAAGGAAACACTTTGTGTTGAGAGCCAGTCTTCCTGATCAGCGCTTCTGGAATAAACCAATATCCAGCCTCTCCGAGTGTTGTGGCATTCTGTGAGAACGTTTTAATATGGCTTTTTTTTCAAAGACCCCCATAAAATAAGAGTCACCAGTGAAGCAGCAAAAATATATAAAAAAGGAAATTCATTAAAAATGCATTTCAGGAGCAAAGACTCACCACAGAATATTTTCTATTTAAATAGGAGGCACTTCATTATATCTCTTATTGTACTTTCTTTTGCATTTACATTAGTCTAGTGTTCCTTTCTTCCATTTTGAGTTTCATTAGTTTCTAAAGCTTCACAGTTAAGTGCCTTTTTCACAAATGTTCCCCACCACTGGTTTAGCTCCATTACAATAGGATATCAATTTAGAATTCTGAAAAACTTTTGATAGCCAGATAATTGTCACTTCGTGGAGATCCCATTTAATTGCAGCAGATATCCTGTTTCTCAACTGAGGTCTGATGTCTTTTTGGGCCAAGTTTGTCTCTGCTACTTTATCACACAATAACTTGATCAGTTTCTGTTGCTTGTCATGTGGTAATTCAGAGACTTTTAGATGAACAATAATGAATGCTAATGGTATGCTTAAAGTCTATTTCACGCACGATAGGAGGGTGTACAGCAAGCACGCCATTAACTGCAGCTACAAGTGAGTACGAGGGGGACTGCAAACATAAGAAGTGTATTCAAGACTCTATCACTAATGCTTGTGTGAATGCAAAGACAACACAAAGCTACAGTAAATGCACTGTGATAATGCTCGTGTTCATGTAGGAAAAAAAAACTACTGAGACCTTTATTTTTGTCTCTTTATGTCTAAAGAAATGCTCTAAACAAGAGGAGGAGCCACAGCAGACACCTTTCTATCCCTCATCCATCCTCTAACACTAACAGTGAACATGGGTGCAAAGGAAGGGCAAGAAGTATTGCAGATGGCTTACCAGTGTGGCTTCGCTTGTGCACCATCAACACATTGGGACCAATGCAAACTATCCCACAGATATCGCACTTGAGCTTCCCGTTGGGCAGCCGGATACCGCCGGCCGAGGAGAAGGCCTTGGCTTCGGGGCTCGGCTGTGAGCCGTTCACCTTGGCCCCCGAGGCATCGATCACGCGCAAGTCTTCCGCGCACTCCTCCTCCTCCACGCCATTCATGTCACAGGCCAGCCCATTCTCCTCATCACTGCGAGCCTCAACTTTAATGTTACAGGCTGGAAAAGAGGGCAAGGGGGAGGGAGGGGGGCCACGGTTTAGAATACGAGCATGGTTCTGTCATGATGTTAAATACTAAAGATGGGCACTTCATCAGTGTGATGTTAATGCTGTGGCGTGAGAAGAGAGCCTGACATTGTGTTCTCTGAACAGACCTGACTGTCCTCACTGAACAAATTCACATGTGATCCTTTCTTAAAGTGCATTAGAGTTTGTTTTGTATTTTGTTGGACTTTTCTGGCACTATCACTGTTATTTTGCATCATAGCTATTATTATTTGAATATTATTTTTGTTGTTTTTGTTGTTGTTTCTTTGTTCTTTTTCACCTCGTCTCCACAATGCAGTGTTTTTTCTTGTGGGTCAGACGTTACTGTTGCTACATACCTGACTTGCTCATTATTATAGAATGACTGTGTTGATGAACAGCTATGAAACTAAACCTCTCATTTTGTCTTTATAATAAAACACGGCCTGGCTATAGCAGGGTTCACTGAGTGTGGTATTTAGTCTGTGTGGTTCTGTTCATTCCCTGTTTCTTGTCTTGTGATGGAAACTGTATGCGATAACACTGAAACTGCACTTTAGCACAACTAGGCCAGCAAGAGCTTTGTAATGGCAAACCTCCTTTAGTGCACATTGTGACATTTTCATGTGCGGCGAGACGCTGCATCAGAAATTTCAAAAGCTTCCCGTCACATTTCAGACAATTTTTCTGAAATTCAACAACACAAACATCAACTGAGATCAACCTCCAGCGTGCACATTTTAACACTGAAATGTTTCTCTGTGCTACTTTGTGAGGACACACAGGTGGACAACATGTCTGCTGTTTGAGGATGTCGGCGATGAGATGAAGAAACATGCCGATCATCTCTCACCATCACACTTTGGTGAAACAAATGACAGCAAGATAAACAGGAAACAGAGACACAGGAAGCAGTGTGAAACTAGGGACGAGCGCGGTATCTATCAGAGCAACAGAGTGCGATGAACACAGACGAACACACACACACACACACACTCACACATGGCCTTTTCACAATCTTGTTCACATACAGGGGTCTTAATTTGATTTTTGACATTTCCCGCTTTTTAAAAGACAGAGATGAAATGCTGCACGACGGATGAAAGCCAACAGCAGTTAGAAAAACAATCTGTACTCTCTCTTCGATGCTCCCAGAGTGATCAGAAAAGAGAAGTGTCCTGCTCGATGAGCGACCAGCTCCTTCTTTTCCCACCAAAGAACCGTAGACATATTAAAGAGAACTGACAGATCGCGCAAGTCCCACAGCTACCAACCTGTGGTTTGCATGTCACGGTAGCAGCCTGATTTCCCCATGCCTCTATCTCTGTTTGTACAACTGAAGAGGAAGAAGTGGAAATCATGAAATATAGGAATCTATGGAAAAGGGGAAGCTTCAGAAAGAGGGCCTGTCTAACTGAAATACCAAGAATTATGGAGAAGTGACAGAAAGGGAAGCACGGGAAAGGAATTGTAAAACAGCCTGTAACTGAAACAGTTCTTTTTTTTTTTTTTAATGCAGGAGTTTTGTTTTTACTGAGAGTCACTGAAGGAGAACAAGTGTCCTGATGTGTGTGCGTCCCACAGAGCGCAGGAGGTGAAATGAAATTAGAGAAAGTGATGATTCCGATCAAAGGCGCATAATCCGATTGTCCATCTCCACTCAACATTTTTTATATTCAACAATCTGCTCATCTGTTTGACTGTAAAAAAAAAAAAAAAAAAAAAAAAGTGGCTCCTTTTGCCGAGCAGA